>NW_017683683.1:0-3006 GCF_001879085.1 Nicotiana attenuata
CTTTTGCGAACATTAGGGCTCCAATCCCTGAGTTGAGAATATTAGACATAGGGCCTCCATTTCCTAGTCGCCTTTTGCCAACATTAGGGTTCCAATCCCTGAGTTGTGCCTTTTAGACATAGGGCCTCCATTCCCTAGTCGCCTTTTGCCAACATTAGGGCTCCAATCCCTGAGTTGTGCCTTTTAGACATAGGGCCTCCATTCCCTAGTCGCCTTTTGCCAACATTAGGGCTCCAATCCCTGAGTTGTGCCTTTTTAGACATAGGGCCTCCATTCCCTAGTCGCCTTTTGCCAACATTAGGGCTCCAATCCCTGAGTTGTGCCTTTTTAGACATAGGGCCTCCATTCCCTAGTCGCCTTTTGCCAACATTAGGGCTCCAATCCCTGAGTTGTGCCTTTTTAGACATAGGGCCTCCATTCCCTAGTCGCCTTTTGCCAACATTAGGGCTCCAATCCCTGAGTTGTGCCTTTTTAGACATAGGGCCTCCATTCCCTAGTCGCCTTTTGCCAACATTAGGGCTCCAATCCCTGAGTTGTGCCTTTTTAGACATAGGGCCTCCATTCCCTAGTCGCCTTTTGCCAACATTAGGGCTCCAATCCCTGAGTTGTGCCTTTTTAGACATAGGGCCTCCATTCCCTAGTCGCCTTTTGCCAACATTAGGGCTCCAATCCCTGAGTTGTGCCTTTTTAGACATAGGGCCTCCATTCCCTAGTCGCCTTTTGCCAACATTAGGGCTCCAATCCCTGAGTTGTGCCTTTTTAGACATAGGGCCTCCATTCCCTAGTCGCCTTTTGCCAACATTAGGGCTCCAATCCCTGAGTTGTGCCTTTTTAGACATAGGGCCTCCATTCCCTAGTCGCCTTTTGCCAACATTAGGGCTCCAATCCCTGAGTTGTGCCTTTTTAGACATAGGGCCTCCATTCCCTAGTCGCCTTTTGCCAACATTAGGGCTCCAATCCCTGAGTTGTGCCTTTTTAGACATAGGGCCTCCATTCCCTAGTCGCCTTTTGCCAACATTAGGGCTCCAATCCCTGAGTTGTGCCTTTTTAGACATAGGGCCTCCATTCCCTAGTCGCCTTTTGCCAACATTAGGGCTCCAATCCCTGAGTTGTGCCTTTTTAGACATAGGGCCTCCATTCCCTAGTCGCCTTTTGCCAACATTAGGGCTCCAATCCCTGAGTTGTGCCTTTTTAGACATAGGGCCTCCATTCCCTAGTCGCCTTTTGCCAACATTAGGGCTCCAATCCCTGAGTTGTGCCTTTTTAGACATAGGGCCTCCATTCCCTAGTCGCCTTTTGCCAACATTAGGGCTCCAATCCCTGAGTTGTGCCTTTTTAGACATAGGGCCTCCATTCCCTAGTCGCCTTTTGCCAACATTAGGGCTCCAATCCCTGAGTTGTGCCTTTTTAGACATAGGGCCTCCATTCCCTAGTCGCCTTTTGCCAACATTAGGGCTCCAATCCCTGAGTTGTGCCTTTTTAGACATAGGGCCTCCATTCCCTAGTCGCCTTTTGCCAACATTAGGGCTCCAATCCCTGAGTTGTGCCTTTTTAGACATAGGGCCTCCATTCCCTAGTCGCCTTTTGCCAACATTAGGGCTCCAATCCCTGAGTTGTGCCTTTTTAGACATAGGGCCTCCATTCCCTAGTCGCCTTTTGCCAACATTAGGGCTCCAATCCCTGAGTTGTGCCTTTTTAGACATAGGGCCTCCATTCCCTAGTCGCCTTTTGCCAACATTAGGGCTCCAATCCCTGAGTTGTGCCTTTTTAGACATAGGGCCTCCATTCCCTAGTCGCCTTTTGCCAACATTAGGGCTCCAATCCCTGAGTTGTGCCTTTTTAGACATAGGGCCTCCATTCCCTAGTCGCCTTTTGCCAACATTAGGGCTCCAATCCCTGAGTTGTGCCTTTTTAGACATAGGGCCTCCATTCCCTAGTCGCCTTTTGCCAACATTAGGGCTCCAATCCCTGAGTTGTGCCTTTTTAGACATAGGGCCTCCATTCCCTAGTCGCCTTTTGCCAACATTAGGGCTCCAATCCCTGAGTTGTGCCTTTTTAGACATAGGGCCTCCATTCCCTAGTCGCCTTTTGCCAACATTAGGGCTCCAATCCCTGAGTTGTGCCTTTTTAGACATAGGGCCTCCATTCCCTAGTCGCCTTTTGCCAACATTAGGGCTCCAATCCCTGAGTTGTGCCTTTTTAGACATAGGGCCTCCATTCCCTAGTCGCCTTTTGCCAACATTAGGGCTCCAATCCCTGAGTTGTGCCTTTTTAGACATAGGGCCTCCATTCCCTAGTCGCCTTTTGCCAACATTAGGGCTCCAATCCCTGAGTTGTGCCTTTTTAGACATAGGGCCTCCATTCCCTAGTCGCCTTTTGCCAACATTAGGGCTCCAATCCCTGAGTTGTGCCTTTTTAGACATAGGGCCTCCATTCCCTAGTCGCCTTTTGCCAACATTAGGGCTCCAATCCCTGAGTTGTGCCTTTTTAGACATAGGGCCTCCATTCCCTAGTCGCCTTTTGCCAACATTAGGGCTCCAATCCCTGAGTTGTGCCTTTTTAGACATAGGGCCTCCATTCCCTAGTCGCCTTTTGCCAACATTAGGGCTCCAATCCCTGAGTTGTGCCTTTTTAGACATAGGGCCTCCATTCCCTAGTCGCCTTTTGCCAACATTAGGGCTCCAATCCCTGAGTTGTGCCTTTTTAGACATAGGGCCTCCATTCCCTAGTCGCCTTTTGCCAACATTAGGGCTCCAATCCCTGAGTTGTGCCTTTTTAGACATAGGGCCTCCATTCCCTAGTTGCCTTTTGCCAACATTAGGGCTCCAATCCCTGAGTTGTGCCTTTTTTTACATTGGGCCTCCATTCTCTAGTCACCTTTTGCAGCCATTAGGGCTCCAATCCCTGAGTTGTGCCTCTTAGACATAGGGCCTCCATTCCCTAGTCGCCTTTTGCCAACATTAGGGCTCCAATCCCTTAGTTGTGCCTTTTAGACATAGGGCCTCC
>NW_017683683.1:8008-8268 GCF_001879085.1 Nicotiana attenuata
AGTCGCCTTTTTCCAATATTAAGGGCTCCAAATCCCTGAGTTGAGCTTTTAGACATAGGGCCTCCATTCCATAGTCGCCTTTTTCCAACATTAAGGGCTCCAAATCCCTGAGTTGAGCCTTTTAGACATAGGGCCTCCATTCCCTAGTCGCCTTTTGCCAACATTAGGGCTCCAACCCCTGAGTTGTGCCTTTTTAGACATAGGGCCTCCATTCCCTAGTCGTCTTTTGCCAACATTAGGGCTCCAATCCCTGAGTTGAG
>NW_017683684.1:0-8267 GCF_001879085.1 Nicotiana attenuata
TTAGGGGTTACGTTACTTATACGAGTTACGTTGGTAGGGTAGGTTATACTAAGAGTATATGGTGTTTTGTGCAGGCATTCTTTAATGGCAGAAATTTGACCAAGTACCACTCCCACTCTTGTCTAGCCCTTATTCTTAAGGTTGAGTTTCCATCCAACTTCTCTGAATTGAGACCGATCAGTTTGACTAATTTTACCACCAAGATCATTTCTAAAATCCTGGCTAGTAGACTCAACACCTTCTTACCCAAATCTATATATTATTAAAAGGAGAGGGAAAAGCCCTCTCATTAAGCCAAGTGGCAGCCTAAAAAAATGCCACATGGCATAATTGGTTACTAATTAGTTATTTAGTTTATAATTAGTTATTGGTTACTTATTTTTGAATTTGAATACATATAAAAAACGAAAATAATAAAATATAATAAAAAATTACCATATATATTAATT
This sequence comes from Nicotiana attenuata, assembly GCF_001879085.1. Classification (NCBI taxonomy): domain Eukaryota; kingdom Viridiplantae; phylum Streptophyta; class Magnoliopsida; order Solanales; family Solanaceae; genus Nicotiana; species Nicotiana attenuata. The sequence goes on from NW_017683684.1 coordinate 450, forward strand.
GGTTACTTTACTTGGATTAATAAATATAGATATCTTATAATTAAATATAATTAAAAAAACGAAAATTAAATATATAAAAAATAATTACCCATTCAAATTGGGTGGGAGTAGTTTCAAGTTTGAGTTTTTAAATTATTTTAAAATAAAAACGAAATTAAAAAAAAACATGAATTACCAATTCAAATTGGGGAGTAGTTTCAAATTGGAGTTTTGAAATTATTTTAAAATAAAAAAAATGAAAAATCTATTTATATATANGGCTAGGGCCTGAACATCCATCACCATTGGCCTCTCTGAAGCTGGTAAATATGCCAAACTCCCTAAACTCTCCGCCCGGAGACTCAAGGCATCCACCACCACATTGGCCTTGCCCGGGTGATATAGGATAGTGATGTCATAATCCTTCAGCAGCTCTAACCACCTCCTCTGACGCATATTGAGATCCTTTTGCTTGAGCAAGTGCTGCAAACTCTAATGATTAGTATAGATCTCGCAAGGCACTCCATATAAATAATGACGCTAGATCTTCAAGGCATGAACAATGGCAGCTAACTCAAGGTCGTGGACAGGGTAATTCTTTTCATGTATCTTCAACTGTCTGGACGCGTAGGCAATCACCCTACCGTCCTGCATCAACACTGCTCCAAGGCCAACTCTCGAGGCATCACAATAGACGGTATAAGACCCCGAACCAGTAGGCAACATCAAGATTGGGGCTGTAGTCAAAGCTGTCTTGAGCTTCTGAAAGCTCGCCTCACACTCCTCTGTCCACTGAAATGGGGCACCCTTCTGGGTCAATCTAGTCATAGGGGCAGCAATCGATGAAAATCCCTCCACGAAATGATGGTAGTAACCCGCCAAGCCAAGGAAGCTGCGAATCTCTGTAGCTGAGGACGGTCTGGGCCAACTCTGCACGGCCTTTACTTTCCTCGGATCCACCCGAATACCCTCACTAGAAATTACATGGCCTAAGAATACCACAGAACTCAGCCAAACTCACATTTTGAGAACTTTGCATATAACTTTTTCTCCCTCAAGGTCTGTAGCACGGTCCTCAGGTGCTGCTCGTGATCTTCCCGACTCCGGGAATACACCAGAATATCATCAATAAAAACAATCACGAACAAGTCAAGATATGGCTTGAACACACTGTGCATCAAATACATGAAAGCTGCAGGGGCATTGGTCAGCCCAAATGACATGACAAGGAACTCGTAATGGCCATATCGAGTCCTGAAGGCAGTCTTCGGGATATCTGGCTCCCGAATCTTTAGCTGATGGTAACCTGAGTGCAAGTCAATCTTAGAAAACACCTGTGCGCCTTGAAGCTGGTCAAACAGATCATCAATGCGAGGCAAAGGATAACGGTTCTTCACTGTAACCTATTTCAGCTGGCGGTAATCAATACACATGCGCATGGAACCATCCTTCTTCTTCACGAACAAAACAGGAGCACCCCACGGTGAAACACTGGGTCGAATAAAACCCTTACCAAGAAGTTCCTGTAACTGATCCTTCAACTCCTTCAACTCAGGAGGAGCCATACCATACGGAGGAATGGAAATGGGCTGAGTGCCCGGCAACAGATCAATGCCGAAATCAATGTCTCTATCAGGCGGCATGCCCGGAAGATCGGCTGGAAATACATCGGAATAATCCCGTACCACTGGAACAGAATCAACAGAAGGGGTATCAACACTAACATCTCTCACATAAGCCAAATACGCGGCACATCCCTTCTCAACCATGCGTTGAGCTTTAAGAAAGGAGATAACTCTACTAGGAGTGTGATCTAAAGTACCACTCCACTCAATACGCGGAACACCTGGCCTAGCCAGCGTCACGGTCTTGGCGTGACAATCAAGAATAACAAAGTGGGGCGACAACCAGTCCATGCCCAGAATAATGTCAAAATCCACCATACCGAGTAACAATAAATCTGCTCTGGTCTCAAAACCATGAATAGTAACCAAACATGACCTATAAATGCGGTCCACAACAAGAGAATCTCTCACAGGAGTAGAAACATAAACGGGGGCACTCAAACAATCCCGAGGCACACCCAAATACGGAGCAAAGTAAGAAGACACATAAGAGTAAGTAGAGCCCAGATCGAATAGAACCGATGCTTCTCTATGACAAACCAATATAATACCTGTGATGACGGAGTCAGAGGCAACAGCCTCAGTGCGGGCAGGAGTACAATAATATCTAGCACGGCCCCTCTCTCTCGAGGGCGACCTCTATCTCCCCTACCTCCGCCCCTGGCTGGCTGGGCAGGTGGGGTAGCAGCGGGAGCTGTGACCATAGCCTGAGAACTCTGAGGAGCACGCTGTGGCTGGGTAGTCTATGAAGATGCACCCCTACCTAGTCTGGGGCAGTCCCTAACCATGTGGCGTGTATCATCACACTCGAAGCAAGCTCTGGGAGGGCACGGTGGCTGTGACTGGCTGGAACTAGGCCTGCTGGAGTGACCTCTGGAAACACCCCGCGCAGGAGGCGCGTTAGAAACTGGAGGTGCATAGTAAGGCTCCTGTGGTGTAGGCGGAGCTGGAGTACTGTCGGCTGCTGGAAGAGCTGAATGAACAGGGCAACCCGCATAACCCCTACCATAACAACCTGCTGATGGGGTACGGGCACCAGAGTAGTGACCCGACTCTCGAGACCTCTTGGCCTCCCTGTACTTTCTCTCTCCTGATCTCGTCTGTCTATTCACTCCTGGTCCACATGCCCTTTAATCGGCGAGCGATCCCTAACGCCTGCTAAAACGAAACATTTGACTCCAACTCCCGAACCATGCTGAACCGAATATCACGCCTGAGCCCATCAATGAATCTACTAACTTGCTCTTTAACTGTAACGACCAAGGTAGGTGCATGTTTGGCCAAATTACTGAATCTGGCGGCATACTCTAATACTGACATGGTGCCCTGATACGGCTGCTCAAACTGCGTGCGCCATGCATCCTGAAGTGATTGAGGTACAAGCTCTCTCAAAACATCTCAGAAAATTGAACCCATGTAAGTGAAGCTGCATCGACCGGCTACCCAACTCATATGCCCGACACCAGTGATTAGCCGCTCCCTTAAGCTAGAACGTTGTAATAACAACCCAATCGTCTCAACAATACCCATAGTACGGAGTATGCAACGGCACTCCTCGGTAAACTCCGTGCGCTCTCTGAAGCCCAACCACTGAATGTAAGGATCATAGTCCTTGAAACTTGTAAATCTAATTTGTCCTTCCTCGAATGCTGCTGCCCTGACTATGAGTTGAACTGGGACCACAGGCTGTGTCGCCCTGACACCTGGAACCTGACCAACGTGAACTCGCTGCTCTAGAATCTGGTCTAGCTGCGACACATACTCGTCATCGGCCTTTGCCTCTGCCTCTGGCGACACTTGCTCCGGGAGCTGCGTCATCGATAATCGTAGCTCGTGTCCTCAACGTCGATGAGAGAATGGAAGGATAAAAGTTCAAACTCCAAGATCAATAAGCTCGCACGATAGGAATAAAGGAGGTGATATTGTAATAATAGTTCCGTAGCCTCTCGAAGATAAGTACAGACGTCTCCAAACTGTTCCGCAAGACTCTACTAAACTCGCTTATGACTCGTAGCACCTATGAACCTAGAGCTCTGATACCAACTCTTCACGACCCAACTTTCCTCCCATTTCGGTATCGTGATGACACCTACTCTTAGGGACTAGGTAAGCCTAACTCACACCGATATACTACAATAATAAATGAAATTTAACAGTCTTGAAGAAAAAATCTCTAGAAAATTTAAAATTCCCGAAACCCGTAGTACAAGTCATATGCTCTACAAAGTTTCGCTACAACTTCTAAGCACAATCGTATGGAAAGTATGACAGTGTGAATATAAAATAGGAAGGTGACTCCGAAGCCTGTGAACGCAGTAGCAGAGCCACCTTGAGTCTCCTCGGCAAAAATCCGCACAGCTACTATCGAACAATACCTAGATTTACACAGAAAAAAATGTGCAGAAGTGTAGTATGAGCATACCACATCGGTGCCCAGTAAGTGTCAAGACTAACCTCGGTGGAGTAGTGACGAGGAACAGTCAAGACACCCACTATTCTAATAAGCAGAACAAGTAGAAGTATAGAAACAACCGATCATGATACCTATATGGAGCCTAGGCGATATTGCTAACAATACAGTAACTAAATAAGGAAAGAAAATATCCAGTAACAGCGGAACACCATAGGCATATAAAAGTGAACGGAAATACNAAACTAGTACTGAAATGCCGCTTAGGCAAGTACAACTCAATATACACAAGTCTAAAACAATTCCCAAAACCCGGAAACTACACGGGCAACACAGGCACTAGAAGTGTATAGTAAAGGTTCCAGACTCCAGAATTTCTAGCAACCGAAAGAAGGAAAACTAAGTACTAAAGATAGAGTAAGAGGGAGACTCGTCGGTCTGCGGACGCAGCAGATCTACCTCGAAGTCTCCGTAGTCCTCCTGCCTCACAGATAGTGCGCCTGAGTGGAGGTACCTGGATGATCTGCACATGAAAAACATGCGCAGGAAGGGCATGAGTACACCACATCGGTACTCAGTAAGTGCCAAGCCTAACCTCGGTTGGGTAGTGACGAGGAAGGTCAGGGCCCTACTGAGACAAAATATAATAATAATAATAATTTAACAATATAAAAATCTGACAGATATAATAAGTACAACAATGAGATAAGACAAGTCAACGAGGCTATAACAACTACACGAGTACAGAATAAACACAGAGTAAACACAGCTCAATACCAATGATAACAATGAGGGTCTCCCAGGATACCGTCCTGTAGCCCTTTTTCTCATCTGTCTAGTGGATCTCCCGGGATACGGTCCCGTAGTCCAACCACCAATGTGTAGGGGGATCTATCGGAAATCTAACCCGCAGTCCCAAAGTAAAAGTGCAGGGGGATCTATCAGGAATCTAACCCGCAGTCCCAAAGTAAAAGTGCATGGGGATCTATCGGGAATCTAACCCGCAGTCCCAAAGTAAAAGTGCAGGGGGATCTATCGGGAATCGAACCCGCAGTCCCAAAGTAAACAAACAGGGGGGGGAGCTACCGGAATCCCACATCCGTAGTCCCAATATAAATGCGCAATCACAACCAGAAGGTACACGAAAACGAAGTACAAAAGACAAGCAACAGGTAGTACTTGCCTAGCATCACGTAGTACAGTTAAGGCAACTTAAGCAATTAGGCAAGTTAAATCAACTAAACATACTTTCCTAATCTAACACAGGTTATAATTGCAAGTAGAATAAAGCAAATATGAAAGGAACTCAATCTCATTATCTTAAGAAAACCGGATTTTCAACAATTGGCTATGTTACGCGCCCGTCACCTCGCGTACAAGGCACTCAAATCAACAAATAACAAATCCTAAGGGGAAAGGTCCCCCACACAAGGTTAGACAAGCCACTTACCTCGAACCGGCTCAATATCACCAGAAACCGCGCCTTTGCCACGAGTATCTGACTCTAAATGGCCCAAATCTATTCAATTCAATTACATATCGTAAATAATATTGCAAACAACTGATTCCACTATTAAAGTTAAAGCTAGGGCGCGAAAATAGATAAAATGACCAAAACGCCCCTCAAGACAACGTCTCGGAATCGAATAATTTTCACATTTTTAGAACCCTCATACTCTCACGAGTCTAACCATATAAAAATCTCCCAAATCGGAGGTCAAATGCCCACTCAAAACTCAATAGTCTAGCCAATGAAGTTTTACCCCAAATTATCCAATTTTTGGTCCAAAATTCGAATTCCAATGATGTATTTAGCTATGTAATGATGGAATATAATGAAAAGGGATCAAGGAAACGTTACCCAATGATTTTCTCTTCAAAACCCACTCAAAATCGCCTTCTCCCGAGCTCTCAATCGATTTTCAAAGTTATGAAATTAAACCCTCAAAATTGATATTTCTGAACAGTCATTTCAGCTTTTGCGGACAAGGGACCGCTTCTGTGGTCCCGCTTAAGCGGAAAGCCAACTGCTTCTACGGTTTTCATTAAAAGGGGCAGGACCGCATCTGCGGTAGCTGGGCCGCTTCTGCGGCTTCGCTTCTGCGGAAGTGGCACCGCTTCTGCGGCTCCTGAGGAAGGGGGCACAAGCCGCTTCTGCGACGTCCAAGGCCGCTTCTGCAGTTCCCAAACCGCAGAAGCGAAAATACCAGAAAGAAAATACCAGTTGCAGCAATTACTTAGAAATTTCTCCGTTAACTACCCGGAATCATCCCGAGGCCCCCGGGACCTCAACCAAAATCACCAATACCACCTAATACCTTATTCAAACCTGTACCAATCCTTTAAACACCTAAAACAACACCGGAAACTCGATTAAATCAAAGATTCAAGACTAAGAACTACAAGTTTCTTCCAAATACGCTTTCGATCAAAAACCTAACCAAAACACATCCGAATGACCTGAAATTTTGCACACACATCCCAAATGACATGACAGAGCTACTGCAACTTCCGGAATTCCAATCCGACCCTCGGATCAAAAACTCACTATCGAACCGGAAACTTCAAAAATTTAAACTTCGGCATTTCAAGCCTAAATGAGCTACGAGCTCCCAAAATACATTCCGAACACGCTCCCAACCCCGAAATCACCTAACAGAGCTAACGGAACCATCGCATTTCCATTCCGAGGTCGTCTTCATACTATTCCGACTACGGACCACTTTTCAACACTTAAGCTCTCATTTAGGGACTAAGTGTCCCAAAACTTTCCAAAACTCAACACCAAACGCCCGACAAACCAAAATAGCAGAAATGAACTTAGGGGAAGCAGTTAATGGGGGATCGGGGCATAATTTTCAAAAACGACCGGCCGGATCGTTACATCCTCCTACACTTAAACATTCGTTCGTCCTCGAACGAGCATAGAGAACATACCTGAAGTAGTGAAAAGATTAGGGTACTGGCTGCGCATATCCTGCTCGGCCTCCCAAGTCGCCTCCTCGGCCGGCTGACCCCGCCACTGAACCTTTACTGACATGTGGAGACTGAAAAGCAAACTTCAAACCTTGGGCAGAGATCTGAGTCAATGGTCGGGGAAAAAGATTGCGTATTTTTATGAACAATTCAACAACTGGGAATTTAAAGTACAACATGTAGAAGAATTGGACCTCTATCGAAAGACTAAAGATAGCAGGGAGGAACTTAACAAAGCTCATGCAGAGTATGTAAGGTGGCTATGTGTAAAAGAGAACCTCCTAAGACAAAAGTCTCAGATCAAGTGGTTTCAAGAAGGGGATTATATCAGCAGCTATTTTTCAGAGTGCGCTCAGAGATAGAAGAAGAAGGCTTTTCTTACAAAGAATTAAAAATCACAGGAACCGATGGGTTCAAGGTGATGAAAAGGTTGCCAAGGCGTTTGTGAAACACTTTGAAAGATTGTTCAACTTAGAGGCACCTATCATGAATGACTCCTTGATGTATTGCATTCTCAGTTGCATCTCAAATGATGAATGATTATTTGACATCTATTCGAGACATCCATGAGGTTAGAGAAGCAGTTTTCAACCTCAGTGCACAAAGTGCAGCTGGTACAGATGGTTTCAATGGGGTATTCTATCAGACTTGTTGGGAGGTTATCAAATAGGATATTGTGGTTTTTGTGCAGGCATTCTTTAATGGCAGAAATTTGACCAAGTACCACTCCCACTCTTGTCTAGCCCTTATTCTTAAGGTTGAGTTTCCATCCAACTTCTCTGAATTGAGACCGATCAGTTTGACTAATTTTACCACCAAGATCATTTC
>NW_017683685.1:0-4138 GCF_001879085.1 Nicotiana attenuata
AGATTTCACTCCGTTTCGAGCCGATTTTTGACTTTTGTCATCTTGTCGCTCAAACCTGCAATCAAGCGCACTTATAAGCATTCTGGGTATATTTTATGGCAAATCATACATAAAGCATAGGCAAGTATGGGCATAAAACGTGTCAAAATCACAGTTATCAACTCCCCCAAACTTAAACCTTTGCTTGTCCTCAAGCAAGTAAAACAAGACCCACCCCTCAAAGGTAAACATCCAAGTAATTCCAACTTATCCTAAGGAAGCCTCATTACGCATCAATTGGGACTAACAATTGCCCTCAATACGAATGCATCATTAACATATTTTTAATCTTTTAAGAACTATGGTTCAAATGTGACACGAGAGCTCAAGGGTTGACTCATTTCATCAAGGCACTTTTCTCAAATACCTTGGTCTTTGTGGGACCCAAACTCGCACATCCTCAACTCGCCCTAAGCGAACCTCACTTTGTAGAGTATTGACACACAACCCGAGGTTGATGGATTTTTTTTGTTTTCACTCATTTCTCTCACAAATAAGGTCATAAGTCCAACTTTAGGTACCATATGCTTGCCCCTCATGTAAGTATCCACTAATGTAGGTTTCCCTCAACTCAAGATCATATAGGGCTTTTGAGGAGTCTTTGTGAAGGCTTTTGGGTGAAGGTAGGATAAGTTTTTGTTCATTTAGGTTCAATCTTCCCTTTAGCACTTCTTTTGATTCTTCATGGCATACTTTTCGACTCATTTGAGTGTTTCACTTCTTTCAATTTTTTTTTCAAGGGGTTAGAGAGACACATTGTCACTCTTTCTTTTGCACTTCAAACCTTTCTTCTTTTTCTACTTTTGCACAACCTTTTTCACTTTGTTTTCTTTGAATCCCCTTTTTCGGTTCTTATTCACTTTTGCATCTCTTTTTGTCTTTTTCTCTTTTTCATTGCCTCCCTTTTCTTTTGCTTTTGTACCTTTTTACCGCATTGAGTCCTTTCTTGCCTCAACCCTCCCAAACTTAGGTATTTGCCATCGCTTAAGGGAATATTTGGGTGCCAAGAGAGAGTCTCACTGAGAATGGGTATCGGCTTGTAGCTTTGGTTCATGAAAGAAGAAGGTTAAGGCTCAAAAGGGTTGAACTAGGGATCATTTCATTGGTAGGTTATGGAAATTGTTCAAATTTGGAAGTTCGGATCAAGGAGGGCCTATATTCACTTCTCAAGTCAAGTTTCACCTGTGATTTCGCCTCAACAAACATTCAGGGCAAGTTCTAGACCATTGGCTTGGAACTTAGACTCATGATTCAAATTCTCACCACACACACACTCAGGGTTTGCTAAAGACATCGAGTTGAGAACCCACAACGACCTTAGTTCCAATTCAAGCGCACAATGGCCCCCACACGACCATATGATGATTGTTTGGTCAACACAAGAGTCTCAAGGCCGCAATTTTTCACCATCCTAAACACAACCTTATGTCTTTGACCATGGGATCAAAGGCAAATGTGTTAGGCCCAAGTGAAGCTTGCCTGAGGTCCTCTTAACTACAAAATTTGAAAATCAAAAGAAGAAAAAGCAAAAACGGACTCAAACCCTTAAGAAGGTTGTCACGCCATCTATCATTGGGAAGAGCCACCCGGTTCGCACAACACACTACCCTTGGAAAGAACCGTGGCATTAAGAAAACCAAGGGCTTATTGAAAACACTAAAGCCGAAACAAAAGGCTCGTTACTAGGCAAAAAAAAAACAAAAAATTTGAACGAAATTAGAAAACTCGAATGAATATGTACAATGGGGAGTAGAATATACAACGGGATGAATATATACATAAGAGTCTAAAAGTAGCCAAAGTTAAAAGTTATATACAGGCCAACTATTTAAAAACCAAAAACAATCCAAAACATAGACTAGAAATGAAATAAATATATACAGTCGTCCAATGTCTCAGAATCAAAATGGTAGGGCGCACCCCTACGAATAAAAGCTGGCATTGTCCCCAATGCCAACTACCTAGATAAGCTCAAAACATAGTAAAAGGATATAGAGAGGCTCCTCAAGCCTGGTCCACATGCATGGGGTCTCCTGTCGTCCCCTGATCCTCTGTAGTAGCCGGGACCTCAGACTGGTCTCCGACCTGCTGCTCTGAAACTGGTGTGGGATCCTGCTGCTGGACCGGTGGCTCCTCTGGCACCTCTCCGGAGGGAGTGCCCTGAATCTCAGCCAACTCAACCACGACTCCCTCAATGTCGGGAAACTTCCTCTTCTTCCTCATGGGCATGGGTGCCTGCTCCTGCTATGGCTCAGGTACTGGGACTGCTGCTGGAGGGGCTGGGTCCCCGAATAACAAGTCTAACGGCATCTGATCCGCCATTAGCTTGTCCACATCTGCTCGTAGTACCTTTACTGACTCCTTCGATGCCCTGGACTTCCTCATTTTCTTGTGCTCACGAGCTAATTTCTGCAAGGCTGTGCTGTGTGCACCAACCGCCTTAGTCAAGGCAATCTGAGTCTCAAGTATCTTCTGCTGATTAGCTAGGAGCAGTGTTTCCTCAACAGACGGAGGAACCTGGACAGTGGCCGGGGCAGACTGGGCCTCAACTGTAGTGGCTAATGCGGACAACTTGGATGACGCTATGGACATCCAGTTGTTCAAACTGGCTAATGTCATGGCTAGCTGCTGGGCTGTCAATGGGTTGGTCCGGGAAACAGGAACTGTAGGGCCAGCTGAAGAACTAGGGCCTGCAGAAGAGGTGGGTCTATCAGCTGGGGCAGACACAGCTGGAACGGAGGGGCGCTCTGTAGAAGGCTCAACCTCAACCGGCTCTTCAGACTGGCCGGTCGGAGCTGAGGTGGATGACTTGCTTTTCTTGTCCCCCTTTGGGTTGTCTGGACCCTGAATACTGAACCAGGAGAAAGAAGCTATTGGGCGCACTGACACATCATAATGCATTTTCTTCACCTGCAAGTCCCTGAAATACAATGTCAAAGTGTTTGGGAAAGGATAGTTCCATGTACTGTCAATCCCCATAGCAGTGATCGCCCTGTACATAATATTCCCCACATTGATAGGGAATCCAGCCATGATGGAAGCAATGAGCACAGCCCGGGGGAGAGGGATGGTCTGGTCATGTGAAGTGGGATCCAACCTATTGCAAACAAAGGTGAGCCACCCTCGCGCCTCAAAGTTCATATTTTTCCGTAAGATTTTTACCCCTGCTTGTACCCAATCTGGAACAACATCCGGATGTGCCAAGAACTCGGCCAACCATGGGCGAACGTCCTCCTTCATTGCCAATTTCTCCAAGTATTGGGTCTCGTCTTCATCCTTGAAACCCAAATAATCATTAAAAGCTTTACCCGAAAATACAACATTCTTGTCCCTCACTTTGGTCACAGTGGAGTTCTTTTTGGTGTAGGATACGTTGGTGTAGAATTCTTTGACCATGTGTTCATTTGCATTGACCAACCCGTCACTGAAGTGGTCCCACCCGCTTCGAGTTTGAAATTGTTCATGGACTCTGGGTAGAAGTGGCAATAAGTCTTTGGTTATGATGCACCTCTCGGGGATGAGATGTCTTTTGGACCACATTTCTCGGAACTTGTGGAAAGCCACTTGACTGACAAAGCGGTCTTCCCACACTTCCGCTTTTCTTGTTCGTTCCACACCACCAACCTCAGGAACCCCACTAACCGGAAGCTCCTCAGCACTGTCTGCACTATCCCCAGATTCTGAAGCTGTGGGGGAAGTGGAGTACTTGCCGCTACCCGCAACTGAGCCATCAGACGACTCAGATTGTATAGCTTGTGGATTTTGGGCTGGAACTGAGGGGACTTGCCCCGAATCAGCTGATAGTTCCTGAGAGGGAAGGTACTCACTCCCCGATTGCTCCTCGTCTGACACTATTTGCTTTCTTGTTTTTAGTTTTGGTTGGGGAGTGAGTTTCTTTGGCTTAGCTTTCCCTACCCAGGAGGGTTCTCCTCGACCGGGTGGTTTGGCACCACGTCCTCTCTGTCTCACCATTGTCTGCACACAAATGATCCTAACATGGTTAGTATAGGCAAGTGCAGTGTATTATCATTATCATAACAAGACAGGACAGTAAGAAGCAATATAGCAGTTAGTGAAGTAGAACAGATTCATGCGGACC
>NW_017683685.1:7654-8265 GCF_001879085.1 Nicotiana attenuata
CGATAGGATCAACTCACTGTTGCATGGTCACTACGTCATTCGACCCTTTTTGGCACACATTGGACCGGAGAGGTCCATGAACTGTCTGAGATCGGGTAAACCACACCGGCGTCAACCCACTTGATAACCTCCTTCTTTACCACTTCTTGCATCACCTCATTGAGTCTCCTTTGATGTTCAAGAGATGGCCGTGCATCCTCTTCCAAAATGATCTTATGCATGCAAAATGCGGGGCTTATTCCCCTGATGTCCGCCAAAGTCCATCCTATTGCCCTTTTTCGCTTTTGGAGCACCTCCACAGTGGCCTCAACCTGCAAATTAGTAAGGCAAGGAGAAAGAATAACTAGAAGAGTAGAATTAGAGCCCACGAATTCATACCTGAGGTGTGGAGGAAGTGGTTTCAACTCCAACACCGGTGGCTCCTCAATTGATGGCTTGGTTGGCGGAGTTTTGTGATTTTCAAGATCCAAAGATAGTTTCCTAGGCTCATATGAATATGAACCCATTCCATGCAATGCATTCACGCACTCCACTCTACCGGCATCATCATTGGCATCCATGTTAAGAAGCACGGCTTCAAGAGGGTCTTCAACATTGATCAAAGCACTTGT
>NW_017683686.1:0-3166 GCF_001879085.1 Nicotiana attenuata
CCAGGCTGAACCCACGAAGGGTAGATACCGGTTTCCACGTGGACCGGAAGAGTGTGACGGAAAGCTTTCAGAAGCTCAAGACAAACCAGTTTTGATATTGCCTATCGGTTCGGAGTCTTATACTGTCTATTGTGATGCCTCGAGGGTTGGCCTTGGAGCGGTATTGATGCAGGACGGTAGGGTGATTGCCTACGCGTCCAGACACTTGAAGGTTCATGAGAAGAATTATCCTGTACCATGATCTCGAGTTAGCTGCCATGTTCACGCCTTGAAGATCTGACGTCATTATTTGTACGGTGTGCCTTGTGAGATTTATACTAATCATAGGAGTTTGCAACATCTGTTCAAGAAGAAGGATCTTAATTTTCATCAGAGGAGATGGCTAGAGCTGCTGAAGGACTATGATATCACTATTTTGTATCACCCGGGCAAGGCCAATGTGGTGGCCGATGATTTGAGCGGCCGGGCAAAGAGTTTGGGGAGTTTAGCTTATTTACCAGTAGCAGAGAAACCCATGGTGACGGATGTTCAGGCCTTAGCCAGCCAGTTTGTGAGATTGGATCTTTCGGAGCCCAGTCGGGTTCTAGCTTGCGTGGTCTCTCGGTCTTCCTTGTTTGATCGTATCCGGGAGCGTCAGTTTGATGACCCTCATTTGCTTGTCCTCAAGGACAAGGTTCTGCATGGCGATGCCAGAGATGTGACTATTGGTGATGACGGGGTATTGAGGATGCAGGGTTGAGTTTGTGTGCCCAATGTTGATGGGCTTCGAGAGTTGATTCTAGAGGAGGCCCACAGTTCGCGATATTCCATCCATCCGGGTGCCGCAAAGATGTACCAGGATTTGAGACAACACTATTGGTGGAGGCGGATGAAGAAAGATATAGTTGGGTTTGTAGCTCGGTGCCTCAAATGTCAGCAGGTGAAGTATGAGCACCAGAGACCGGGTGGATTGCTTCAGCAGATAGAGATTCCGGAGTGGAAGTGGGAGCGGATCACCATGGACTTCGTAACTAGGCTCCCACGGACTTTGAGGAAGTTCGATGCCATTTGGGTTATTGTGGATCGGCTGACCAAGTTCGCGCATTTCATTCCTGTGTGTATCACCTATTCTTCGGAGCGGTTGGCGGAGATTTATATCCGGGAGATTGTCCGACTGCATGGTATTCCAGTTTCTATTATTTCAGATAGAGGTACTCAGTTCACATCACGGTTTTGGAGGGCCGTACAGCATGAGTTGGGTACTCGGGTGGAGTTGAGTACAAAATTTCACCCTCAGACGGACGGACAGTCCTAGCGCACTGTTCAGATTCTTGAGGATATGCTCCGTGCGTGTGTGATTGAGTTTGGAGGGTCTTGGGATCAGTTCTTGCCATTGGCGGAGTTTGCCTACAACAACAGTTATCAGTCCAGCATTCAGATGGCACCGTATAAGGCTTTATATGGTAGGCGGTGTAGATCCCCGGTGGGTTGGTTTGAGCCGGGTGAGGCTAGATTATTGGGCGCAGACTTGGTACAGGATGTTTTGGAGAAAGTCAAGGTAATTCAGGATAGACTCCGTACAGCCCAGTCCAGACAGAAGAGTTACGCGGAGAGGAAGGTTCGTGATATTTCCTACATGGTTGGAGAGCGGGTCCTGCTTCAGGTTTTGCCTATGAAGGGTGTCGACGCCCCCTTTTTCTCGCGAAATCGGGTTTACGACATTTGAGAAAACAACTATATTCCCGTGTGGGAATTGGATATTTGGAATTGAAGAGTCGCCACCTAATGATTAAGTGCATTAGGACACTGAGAGTTTTGAGTTTGAAAATTAATCAAGACATTGAATAAACAAAGAAGAAAAAATTAAGGAAAAAAGGAACCAATGCAGTAAAATTAAAGAGGGGTTTTGGGTAGTTGAAAAGACAGATATTAAACAAAGTCACATAAAGGAAAGGGGTCCTAGGTTTGTAAAACACATGGATCATCCACACAACACCGGTAATCAATCGTACGCATAGCGTTATCATGTGATCATCATCTCCATGTCTACCCTTCCCACCTCGTTAAGGTATTTAAGCGCGGAATGGTATCGTTACCTACTGCATGCTATTACCCGTCCCACCTATCAGTCCCGGAGGCGTTTAGGACTACTAATCCTAAAAGGGAGGGAGCTTGGCTTTTCAGGGGTTTTTAAAGGATAAAATTCTAGGGCGACAAACAAAACACATAAAGCAGTTAATGGGGAAATATGGACAACTAAAGGCTCAAGTAGGCCTCCTCACTTAAAGAAACGAATTGTTTAGCATGTCTTACACATATTGTTTAGGTTATTAATTAAAATTAGCGTAGGAAGAATTGATTTACCACATATTTCCCAGATAGGGAGTCCAAATTAGTCCTACTTATATGTAGTTGTCGAAAACTGACAGTTGATTAATTATCTAACTATTTGTATGTTAAACAGGGCGTATAGGCATGATATCTATTAATCCAGGGACGGAGGAATAACTGATTGCAGAAAGTCATTAGTTATAAGCTCTACGATGTTAAACAAATTGCCACTGATTTTAAACTTAGGAACGAGTGGCGATTCTGATTAAGTTGATAGTTCCTATAGGCATGCTTTCTAGGTGTAACTAATTTTGAGCAGAGATCCTATAGGCAGGTCATCTATATGTAGTGAGTTATTTTAACTCCTATAAGCACGCTTGCCTAATGAAAAATGTATGTGCAAAGTGCAGGAAGTCCTATAGGCATATTATCTATACAATATGCATAGCTTCATTATCGATTTATTGCCATGGTATTATTACAAAGTGCAGAAAATCTATGGGCATGGTATCTATGTGAAAAATGCAGAGTTTGAAAGCAATAACCCCTATGAACATGGTTTCTAGGCGAGATGCAGAATTTTAAAGAGTAAATATCCTATAGACATGGTATCTACGTGAAAATGCAAAGTTTGAAAGCAATGATCCTATGAACATGATTTCTATGTGAGATGCAGAATTTTAAAGGGTAAATATCCTATAGACATGATTTCTATGTGAAAATGCAGAATTTTAAAGAGTAAATATCTTATAGACATGATTTCTACCCCTTTAGCATGCATTCAATCCCATCCCCTTTCACTATACCCTAGTAGTTATTACAAAGTTATTTACAAAGGTTATTACAGACCAAGCGA
>NW_017683686.1:3417-8265 GCF_001879085.1 Nicotiana attenuata
GGGGGGCAGAACTTAGAGACTAGGAGTAAGTGTAAGTGCAATGAAAGGGAATTAGGGGAGCCAGGGCAGGCTGGTGGTCATGCCCAGCAACTGGAATGCTGGCACACCCCTGACCAGCCGGTCAGCTTAAAAATTAAAGAGTTAGGACCTTTTGAAGGTCAGGTTCAGCCCTAGACAGCAACTTGGATGCTGCCAGGCTATACCTTAACTCAATATACATAAGGGAATGGGGTATGGGAAATTGAAAGAGGCTAGGATCCAAAGGACCCAATTTTAATCCATGACAATAACTTTGTATATTGCCATGTCTTAAACTACAACCCAAGCACATAAAAGGGGGATGGGGATAGGGATTCATTGCCGCAACAGATAGCAAGACATAAGTATTACTTTAAAATTGAACTCTACAAAGCAGTAAAGTAGGCATGGGCATAAAAGCTTGTAAATAAACACATTGGAGTTGATGCTAGAATCAAAAGTAGGACATACCAGTTTCAGAAAAATAAATGAAAAGCAGAAGCTTTGGTAAGCCAAATGGCGAACAAGCAATGCAAAAGATCTCAGAAGAGAGTAAAGAGTGCAAGAGAGTTTGTAATTCGAAAATCAGTGAATAAGGATTGTTGAAAGTATAGAAGGGAAGGCCCTTTTTATAGTGCAGCAAGTAAGTAAGAAAAGGTAAGGAAAATAACCTTGAAAATCAATTTCCCTTCAATTAAGGGATTCTGATTTCCAACCGGTAAATATAATTAAGGAAAGGCTCAATCAGAATATTTTCCCAAGCAGTACAATAAAGGGTAAATACATAAAAACTATTTAAGGTAAAAGCCTAGTGGTACTTGATTTGTGAAAAATAAGGAAAAGGAATCAGTAAAACAGCCAGTAAAAGAACCAAGTTGAAAGCCTTGTTCGATTGAACCGAGTCAGAAAAGTGGTAAAGGAAAGTTTAATCTAGGGGAAAATCAGTAACAATCAAGTAAGCAACATTAAAGGGATTCAGAATCAATTAACAGTTGGCAAAACCTTTGAAAGAGAAGCTCTCATATATAAAATACATAGACATGTCAAGCAAGAAGGATGTCATGCTAATTACGAAAGACTAGCAAGAAAGTTTCAAAATCACAAACGCAGAAAAAGTTCAAATTCAGTTCATAAACTCGGAGTGAGTCTGAGAGTTCAAGGTTTAAAAGTAGAACCCCTGTCCAAACACAAAATCAAACTTGCCAAAGAAACCCCCAAATCTTAGGGTTTTTAAACTCGAATTCGACACAGAGATGAGAAGGCAAGCTATTGAAACAGACTCAGAGACCTCTTTCAGAGTCTCATGAGAAAACATACAAGCACAATAGCAGGTTCAAGGCAAATAGAACATAGAAACTAATTTGAAGTACAGGGAACAAGTTTCAAGAAAAGCTTGGAATTTAAACGAGTTCAGGAGATAAAGGGGTAGTGTAAACTTAAGGAAATAGTCGATGAAACACATCTAGAAAGAACAAAGTCTGGTAAAGGCAAACAAAGGACTAAAACTCAGTAGGAAAACACAGTAAAGGAACACATAAGATAGGCATGTGAGAGCATGATATTGAAACCAGTAGGAGACAGAACGGAGCACAACAGAAAACTTCATAATACAACAAATATAAGAACACACGAAAAAGCATACGTGTCAGAAAAGAGCAAATAAGAACATAGCAGGGATCGATTCACACCAAGAAAAGAAGAAGAAGAGTCAGAAACGTTTTCAAGAACCTTTTCCAGAAACCCTAATCGAAAAAGAAGTAACTTTTTGAAAGAAAATCAGAGAAAACGTTTAAGAAACTTAAGCAATATTGCAAACATATAACAGATCTAAATATAATCGGATAGAACCTCAATAGTTAGGGCTTCAAATGAACCCTAGAATGAGAAAGGCTTCGAAAATGTCCGATCTAAGTCGGATGAGGTCAGAATCAGGCTCAGAAGACCAAGAGCCACCGGAGCAAGGCCGGAGATGGCCGGGAATCCTCGAATCGGTGGAGGTCTGAGTGAAGACCCTCGAGGTCTGGCCTCGAACCTTCGAGCAACAGGCATGTAGGAGCCGTAGGAGGTGAGTATAGGCTGTCCATGGCTTGAGAAGCCATGGACTCCGGTGAAAATACGGTGGAACAAGGTAGGGGGAGGCTAGGGTTCTGAAGAACCTTGAGAGAATTTGGGGATTCAAGGGCGGCTGAAGGGTGGAAATGAATTAGGGTTGGGGGTAGTCGGTAAATTAAAAAGGAAAGGCTGTGATTAAAGGGGGGATCCGGTCGGGTATTATGAATTGGGTCGGGGTTGGGTCGATTTTAGGATTTGGGCCGGTAAAATTGAGTTTAAATTGGGGGTTTAATATGGCTATAATTGAAACGCAATGGGCTATGTATTTAATAGCCAATTTCTCCCCTTTTAATTTGATTAAAATAGTTAAAATGATTTTTAAAAATAAATTCAAAGCACTGAATTAATTAATAATATATAAATGTTAATTTAAAAATACTAGGAGTAATTTTATAATTGTAAGATGCTATTAATCGCAATATAGGCTATAATTATAATTTTATGCAATTTTAGCTTAAAATATCAAATAGATTTATATAAAAAAAAATATGCAAAAAAATTACCTTAATTATATTGTGATGTAAATAGGAGGATGGAAATAATTACTCACCAAAATGATAGTTTTGGAAATAATTATTGGGTTTTGTAATATTAAAACAAAATAATAAAAATGATTTTTAAAAGCTTTAAAAATTAGAATAATGTCAAAAATTCTTGGGCATACTTATATATGCATGTACATGCTATTTTGAAAATATTTTGAGTATAAAAATAGATAGGGGAAAAATTGGGTATCAACAGCTGCCCCTCTTTACCCGGGAAGGATGAAAGAGTTGTCGGGTAAAGATATGATGACCAATTTTGACCGAGAGAAACGACTTGTAAAGGTTTTGACCGAGCTCTGGTTTCTGAGCTGCCTACATATCCATGGTCTTACAGGAATCAGGTCATATGAAGTTCACGGTACATCGGAGGAATATGCCGATGGCGGTTTTGAAAAAGACGGACGCAATATTTAGGTTGGGAAGGATGGTCAGGGAGTGATGGGCTGCGGGAACCGGAGCAGGATTGCTCCTGCTATGACGGCCGTTGCCAGCTGATGTACCTGCGAATGAGTAATACAAACATATCGTGCAGAATTTAAACGTGATGCAAGTTCCTGTTTGGACCAAGAATGCTGTCTTTGGACGGTTAGGATGACGTCCTCAGACCATGACGTCCTGGGCCATGAAGCGTATAATAAAGGATTCGCAGGCTATGAAATGAAATTCTCGGGCTATGACGATGGTGCCTCCGAACCATGATGCCTTTGAATAATGATATGCAAAATATAAAGCGGGGTCCTCAGGCCATTGGCGTTCTCGGGCTATGGAAATGGTGCCTCCGAACAATGATGCCCTTGGACAGCTTGACGGTATTTCAGCCCATGAAATGCAGGATTTGGCGGTATTTCAGCCGATGTAAAGCATAAATATAAATGGCGATATTTCAGCCGACGCAAAGCATAAGTATAAACGGCGATATTTCAGTCGATATGAAGTATAAATACAAATGGCGATATTTCAGCCGACAGAAATTTAAACAAAGCTGGCGATTTTTCAGCCGATACAGAGAATTAAATAAAGTTGGCAATTTTTCAGCCAATGCAAAGATTTGAATGCAATTGGCGGTCTTTCAGCCGATATGAGGGATTTAAACAAAATTGGCGATGTTTCAGCCATGCAAGATTTAAATAAAGCTGGCGGTATTTCAGCCGATGCAAATAAGAGGTGGCGATATTTCAGCCATGCAGGATGGAGACAATGCTTAGCCTCCGAAGGCAGAAAAGTAGCCTTATGCAATGCAAGGAAATGCAGGATGGAGACTGCTTAGTCTCGGAAGGTAGAAAAGTAGCCTTATGCAATGCAAGGAAATGCAGGATGGAGACAGCGCTTAGTCTCGGAAGGCGGAAAAGTAGCCTTATGCAATGCAAGGAAATGCAGGATGGAGACAGTGCTTAGTCTCGGAAGGCAGAAAGGTAGCCTTATGCAGTGCAAAATGCAGATGGAGACAATGCTTAGTCTCGGAAGGCAGAATGGTAGCCTTATGCAGAAAATGCAGATGGAGGTAGAGCTTAACCTCGGAAGGCAGAAAGGTAGCCTTATGCAAAATGCAGATAAAGGTGAGTAGTAACGAAAGCTCTTAGCTGATAGATGATAGCTGATAGTTGATTGCGTCGTTGTGGCTGCTGGGGATGTCATGTGCGGACAGCACTAATAAGTGAGCGATGATTCTAAGACTTGTACTCCTGCAAAATATGAATATGTAACCGTATCTGATGGTTCTATGTTTTGGGGTGCCTGCATTCAAAGAAAGATCGTGAGTTTTGTAAAGGGGGAAGGTTAGTTCGTGTTCCCGTGGACCTCGCTCGTCCTACTCGGCTCTTGTTTTCATTGGGGGGTAGCGTCGCTAAACAAAGCAATTTGATAGTAGCCATGCGTAACTTTCAAAAATATGATGTAAACACATAAATAACAATAAAAACGATTTTCTTTTAGATGAACCGACGACTGCGACGCGGTTCAAGATATTGCGACCTCTTTTGCTCCGGAATTTTGAGGGTCCTCCTCAAAATTCTGCCCCAGTTTACTGGGCTGGTGCTTCTGACGGCTGCGCGTTGGTGAATGGCTGAAGATCAACTTTGGAATTTTGAGGGTCCTCCTCAAAATTCTGCCTCAGTTTCCAATAGTGGGGGAAATGAAAATTTTATTGAATTGTGACCGAACCCATAGGGCTGCC
>NW_017683687.1:0-3379 GCF_001879085.1 Nicotiana attenuata
ATGAATATGAACTCAACACGCGGTGCACTGGCATGGCCAGTGTCACGGTTTTGGCGTGACAATTAAGAATAGCATGATGGGGCGACAACGAATCCATGCCAAGAAGTACAGCCTCAAGGGGGTTTTCAACATTCATCATGGAACTTGTGTCATCCACTATCACAGATGTGACAATGTCTACAAGTGAACATACTTCCGTGCTGTTGGGTTGCCTCATTGATTTGCAAACATGAAATACCACCTTTTCATCACCCACTCGAAATGTCAATTCCACCAGCTTCAACATCAACCAAAGCCTTCCCCGTAGCTAGGAAAGGTCTCCCAAGAATAATAGGCACTTCGAAATCCACTTCACAATCCAATATGACAAAGTCGGCCGACAATATGAATTTGTCCACCCGGACAAGCACATCGTCAATTATACCTAAAGGCCTCTTTGTCAACCGGTCCGCCATTTGAAGTCTCATTGAGGTTGGCCTAGGTTGCCCAATTCCCAAAGTCTTGAAGACTGAGTACGGCATCAAATTAATGCTAGGCCCCAAGTCACATAGGGCCTTAGCAAACTCCGCACTCCCGATAGTGCAAGGAATAGTAAAAGCTCCATGGTTTTCTAGTTTCGGGGCCATAGAATGCACAATCGCACTAACTTGGTGCGTCATCTTTATTGTTTCACACTCCATAGAACACTTCTTGGTGACTAAATCCTTCATGAACTTTGCGTAACCAGGCATTTGTTCGAGTGCCTCCACTAAAGGAACATTGATTGTGAGGCTTTTCATCATGTCTATGAATTTCTTGAACTGATTGTCATTCTTTTGCCTTGCTAACCACTGAGGATATGGTGGAGGTGGTCTAGGCAAGGGTGCCTTAGCCTTGGGCACCGCCGGCTCGGGTATATCAATAATGTGTTCCCTAGACGGGTTCACGGCATCTTGAGTCTCTACCCCGGCCTCATCATCAATATCAATCCGCACATCATTTGTCACTATTGGTTCAACCACATTGTCAACATTCAAAGGCACATCATCATCATGCGACTCAACTTCATCATTCACAACCCGATTCTAATCCGAGGCATGCACATCACCGCCTCTTCCACTCCTAGTTGTAACTGCCATCACATGATTGTTACCCCCCTTCGGGTTCACTACCGTGTCACTTGGTAGCGCACCCTTAGGTCGGGTATTTAAGGCTTGAGAAATTTGTCCTATTTGCACCTCTAGGTTCCGGATAGATGTGTTATGTGAAGCCAATTATGCGTCGGAATCTTGGTTCTTCTTCATCATCTGCTCGAACATCATTTCTATCCGTCCCATATCACTTCCCGAAGAACTAGTCCCTTGTGATTGAAACGGGGGTGGATTATTCGGTTGTTGGTACATGGGGGGCCTTTGAAAGCCTTGCCTCCGGTTGCCTTGATTGCCACTATTATTCCACCCTCCTTGATTGTTGTTGCCCCAATTGCTATTGTTCCCATTCCAATTGCTTTGATTGTTATTTTGGTTCCCCCAGTTATTGTTTTGATTGTTCTCATTCCATTTTCCACCACTTTGTTATTGATTGTTGTTGTTCCAATTTCCGCCACCTTGTTGATTGCCCCAATTACCTTGGGGGCGCCATTGTTGATTCCCTTGATTTCCTCTATTTCCTTGGTAGTTATTGACATATTGGCATTTCTCACTTTGCTCATCATAGCATTCGTTCGAATAACCACCACCATCATTGTTGTTGTCAAACTGCTCACAATTACCTTGTTGTTGTTGTTGCCCCCTTTGCCTCCTTTTCAACATAGACACATTCTCCATTGCATTGACTTGGCGCGGGCTTTGAACTTGTTGCAATTGCGCCTTCGCCAATTGATTCATTGTTGTTGTAAGTTCGGCAATAGCTTGGCCATGGTCATTCAATTCCTTGTGCAAATGGATGACCGTGGGGTCACCTTGGGGCACATTTGCTCGGCTTTGCCATGCCGAAGAAGTGTCGGCCATTTCATCAAGGACATCACAAGCTTCTTGGTAAGAAAGTTTCATAAAGTTCCCACCGGCCAATTGGTTCACAATGCACTGATTCGTGGTGTTGATGCCCTAATAAAAAGTTTGCTGGATCATCGCCTCAGTCATGTCATTGTTAGGGCACTCCTTCACCATTGTTCTATATCGTTCCCAGATCTCGTGCAATGGCTCCGTTGGCATTTGCTTGAAAGCTAGAATTTCGTCCCGAAGAGTTGCCATATGACTTGGAGAAAAGAACTTGGCAATAAATTAGTCCGCCAATTCATCCCATGTGGTGATAGAATGATTGGGGAGCCTTTCTAACCAGTCCAATGCTTTACCCCGAAGAGAGAACGGGAAAAGCCTCAGTCTCAACGCATCCTCTGACACGTTTGTTTGTTTGCTGCCCCAGCAAGTATCTACGAACCCCTTCAAGTGCTTGTATGCATTTTGGTCGGAGGCGCCCGTAAAATATCCCCTTTGCTCGAGCAAGGTCAACATAACATATGATTTGAAAGTTCCCCGCCCGGATTCGGGAAGGAACAATGGCACTCGCGTACCCTTGATTTGGAAGAACTCTTGGGACTGCTCTTGGCGGTGGCGGAGGAGGGTCTGGAATAGGATTGTTGTCATTTGCGTTGGCCGGACGGCCTCTACGTGGAACTTGAGGTGGTATAACCCCTTCGGGCTCAAGATCATCTACCTCCTCCCCCGCATTCACGTTGCCAAGAGGGTCGTTTGCATTGAGAGCCATAGTATCTGATTGATCGACACAAACAGAATTAGTAAACAAGAAGGACAGAGAAGCAAAACACAAAACTAACTAAACCGATAGTCAACACCGTAAGCTCCCCGGCAACGGCGCCAAAAAGTGATCGCGGCCGTCTCAACACTACATAATGGTAGGAAGAATGGGTAGCAATAACTAATACCCGAATAGTGGATCGGGGTCGAAATTCCACAGGGAGCTAGTAAAGGAGTTAGAATATCTGTCTAGCCTAGAGTTGCGGTTGTGCTTCTAATGTCGCTTTACACATTTTTGGGGTTTTCTTTTTAAACTACTCTTGTAAAACTAATGATTTAAACTAAATTATGCTAGGAGAATATTGCTAAGTTGTGCTTAATATAAGAAAAAGGCACTAGGGTCGTGACACTACCTAGGTGGCTAGCTAACGGGTAGAAGCTACTAAGGGGAGATTGATAAATCTGGGTTTATTGCTATAACCGTTGCACAATTGCACTCATTCTCACACCTCTCGGTAGAGAAAACGATTTTTCCCAATTGACTCTCTCGAGACCAATTAGGTAGGCCAATTAGACCGAGCAACTAGGGCTCAAGTAGGGTAGTTACTCTTTCGAGGTTTAACCCGTTAATTGGGACTACCATT
>NW_017683687.1:4436-8264 GCF_001879085.1 Nicotiana attenuata
AACATCTTGTTGATCCGTTGACCTAACACCGCACCCACCGCTACATCACTCGCATCGCACATAAGTTCAAAAGGCAAATCCCAATTAGGCGCGGTGATGATAGGAGTTGTGGTCAACTTGTGTTTCAATAGCTCAAAAGACTCCATGCACTTCTCATCAAAGATAAACTTGACATCCTTCTCCAACAATTTGC
This sequence comes from Nicotiana attenuata, assembly GCF_001879085.1. Classification (NCBI taxonomy): domain Eukaryota; kingdom Viridiplantae; phylum Streptophyta; class Magnoliopsida; order Solanales; family Solanaceae; genus Nicotiana; species Nicotiana attenuata. The sequence continues at coordinate 4,630 of NW_017683687.1, forward strand.
AAAGCGGGTTCACAATTTTTGAGAAGTCTCTAATGAATCGCCGGTAGAACCCGGCATGACCACGAAAGCTCCTCACCCCTTTGACAGAAGTAGGGGGAGGGAGCCTTGAGATAACCTCTATTTTTGCCTTATCAACTTCAATTCCTTGCCTCGAGATTTTGTGACCCAATACAATACCCTCTTGCACCATAAAGTGGCATTTCTCCCAGTTGAGCACAAGGTTGGTTTCTTCACATCTCGCCAATACCCTATCCAAGTTCACCAAACATTCCTCAAATGAATCCCCCACCACGCTGAAATCGTCCATGAAGACCTCCAAGATATCCTCCACCATATCGGTGAAAATAGCCATCATACACCTTTGGAAGGTCGCCGGGGCATTACATAATCCAAATGGCATTCTCGAGAAAGCGAACGTGCCATAAGGACATGTAAAGGTTGTCTTCTCCTGATCCTCCGGGGCAATGAGAATTTGATTATACCCCGAGTAGCCATCTAGAAAACAATAAAAGGCCCGGCCCGCAAGACGATCGAGCATTTGGTCCAAGAATGGTAGTGGGAAATGATCTTTTCTTGTTACCTTGTTAAGCTTTCTATAGTCCATACACACTCTCCAACCCGTAACCGTCCGAGTAGGAATCAACTCATTGTTGGCATTGGTCACTACCGTCATTCCACCCTTCTTTGGCACACATTGGACCGGAGAGGTCCATGAACTATCCGAGATCGGGTAAACCACACCGGCGTCTAACCACTTGATAACCTCCTTCTTTACCACTTCTTGCATCGCTTCATTTAATCTTCTTTGATGTTCAAGAGAGGGCCTTGCATCCTCCTCCAAAATGATCTTGTGCATGCAAAATGCGGGGCTTATCCCCCGAATATCGGCCAATGTCCATCCAATCGCCTTTTTGCACTTTTGAAGAACCGCCAAAGTGGCGTCAACCTGCATGTTAGTTAGGCGAGAAGAAAGAATAACAGGTAAAGTAGAATTTGAACCCAAGAATTCATACCTGAGGTGTGGAGGAAGTGGTTTCAACTCCAACACCGCTGGTTCCTCAATGGATGGTTTAGTTGGTGGAGTTTTGCGGTTTTCAAGATCCAAAGATAGCTTCCTAGGTTCATATGAATATGAACCCATACCATGCAATGCATTCACGCACTCCACCCTGCTAGCATCATCTTCCACATCCATGCCAAGAAGTACGGCCTCAAGGGGGTCTTCAACATTCATCATGGAACTTGTGTCATCCACTATCACAGATGTGACAATGTATACAAGTGAACATACTTCCGTGCTGTTGGGTTGCCTCATTGATTTGCAAACATGAAATACCACATTTTCATCACCCACTCGAAATGTCAATTCACCAGCTTCAACATCAACCAAAGCCTTCCCCGTAGCTAGGAAAGGTCTCCCAAGAATAATAGGCACTTCGAAATCCACTTCACAATCCAATATGACAAAGTCGGCCGGCAATATGAATTTGTCCACCCGGACAAGCACATCGTCAATTATACCTAAAGGCCTCTTCATCGATCGGTCCGCCATTTGAAGTCTCATTGAGGTTGGCCTAGGTTGCCCAATTCCCAAAGTCTTGAAGACTGAGTACGGCATCAAATTAATGCTAGCCCCCAAGCCATATAGGGCCTTAGCAAACTCCGCAATCCCGATAGTGCAAGGAATAGTAAAAGCTCCAGGGTCTTCTAGTTTCGGGGCCATAGAATGCACAATCGCACTAACTTGGTGCGTCATCTTTATTGTTTCACACTCCATAGAACGCTTCTTGGTGACTAAATCCTTCATGAACTTTGCATAACCAGGCATTTGTTCGAGTGCCTCCACTAAAGGAACATTGATTGTGAGGCTTTTCATCATGTCTATGAATTTCTTGAACTAATTGTCATTCTTTTGCTTTGCTAACCGCTGAGGATATGGTGGAGGTGGTCTAGGCAAGGGTGCCTTGGCTTTTGGTACCACTAGATTCGGAATATCAATTATGTGTTCCCTAGACGGGTGCACGGCCTCTTGAGCTTCCACCTCAGCCTCATCAATATTTATCCTAACTTCCTTGTTCATATTTGTCTCAACCACAACTTCATCAATCAAAGGATCCACAGCTTCTTGGAGCTCAATATAATCATTCACCGCTTGATTTTCATTTGAGGCTTGCACATCACCGCCTCTTCCGCTTCTAGTTGTAACTGCCATCACATGATTGTTACCTCCCTTCGGGTTCACTACCGTGTCACTTGGTAGCGCACCTTTAGGTCAGGTATTTAAAGATTGAGAAATTTGTCCTATTTGCACCTCTGGGTTCCGGATGGATGTGTTATGTGAAGCCAATTGTGCGTCAGAATCTTGGTTCTTTTTCATCATCTGCTCGAACATCATCTCTATCCGTCCCATATCACTCCCCGAAGAACTAGTCCCTTGTGATTGAAAGGGGGGTGGATTATTCGGTTGTTGGTACATGGGGGGCCTTTGAAAGCCCTGCCCCCGGTTGCCTTGATTGCCACTATTATTCCACCCTCCTTGATTGTTGTTGCCCCAATTGCTATTGTTCCCATTCCAATTGCTTTGATTGTTATTTTGGTTCCCCCAGTTATTGTTTTGATTGTTCCCGTTCCAATTTCCACCACTTTGTTGTTGATTGTTGTTATTCCAATTTCCGCCACCTTGTTGATTTCCCCAATTACCTTGGTGGCGCCATTGTTGATTTTCCTGATTTCCTCTATTTCCTTGGTAATTATTGACATATTGGCATTCCTCACTTTGCTCATCATAGCACTCGTTCGAATAACCACCACCATCATTGTTGTTGTCAAACTGCTCACAATTACCTTGTTGTTGTTGTTGCCCCCTTTGCCTCCTTTTCAACATAGACACATTCTCCATTGCATTGACTTGGCGCGGGCTTTGAACTTGTTGCAATTGCGCCTTCGCCAATTGATTCATTGTTGTTGTAAGTTCGGCAATAGCTTGGCCATGGTCATTCAATTCCTTGTGCAAATGGATGACCGTGGGGTCACCTTGGGGCACATTTGCTCGGCTTTGCCATGCCGAAGAAGTGTCGGCCATTTCATCAAGGACATCACAAGCTTCTTGGTAAGAAAGTTTCATAAAGTTCCCACCGGCCAATTGGTTCACAATGCACTGATTCGTGGTGTTGATGCCCCTATAAAAAGTCTGCTGGATCATCGCCTCAGTCATGTCATTGTTAGGGCACTCCTTCACCATTGTTCTATATCGTTCCCAGATCTCGTGCAATGGTTCCGTTGGCATTTGCTTGAAAGCTAGAATTTCGTCCCGAAGAGCTGCCATATGACTTGGAGAAAAGAACTTGGCAATAATTGTCCGCCAATTCATCCCATGTGGTGATAGAATGATTGGGTAGCCTTTCTAACCAGTCCAACGCTTTGCCCCGAAGAGAAAACGGGAAAAGCCTCAATCTCAACGCATCCTCTGACACGTTTGTTTGTTTGCTGCCCCAGCAAGTATCTACGAACCCCTTCAAGTGCTTGTATGCATTTTGGTCGGAGGCGCCCGTAAAATATCCCCTTTGCTCGAGCAAGGTCAACATAACATTTGTGATTTGAAAGTTCCCCGCCCGGATTCAGGGAGGAACAATGGC
>NW_017683688.1:0-1038 GCF_001879085.1 Nicotiana attenuata
CTGGACAGGATGCCTGGATAGGTAAAGTTGATTCAGGAGAGGCTTCGCACAGCTCAGTCCCGACAAAAGAGCTACGCGGATCAGAAGGCACGGGACGTATCAGTTTATGGTTGGCGAGAAGTTCGTCTTGAAAGTCTCGCCCATGAAGGGCATTATGAGATTCGGGAAGAAGAGCAAGTTGAGCCCAAGGTTTATTGGCCCCTTTGAGGTGTTGAGGAGAGTTGGGGAGGTTGCTTATGAGCTTGCTTTACCCCCAGTTTGTCCGGGAGTTCACCCAATTTTTCATGTTTCGATGCTTCGGAAGTATCATGCCGACCTATCCCACGTGTTGGACTTCAGCACCATTCAGTTAGATGAGAGTTTGGGCTATGAGGAGGAGCCAGTTGCTATTATTGATAGACAGGATCGCCAGCTGAGGTCCAAGAAGATTTCTGCGGTGAGAGTCCAGTGGAGGGGCCAATCGGTCGAGGAGGCAACCTGGGAGTCCGAGGAGGACATGTAGAGCAGATATCCCCACTTATTCGGCAGTCGAGGTACTTTTCTATGTCCGATCGAGGACGAACGTTTGTTTAAGAGGTGGAGAATGTAACGACCCGATCGGTCATTTTGCCTTTTAGACCCCCATTCCCCTAAATAAAGCCTCTCGTACTTGCTTTAACTAATTTACGACTTGCGGGGGTGATTGGTTCGGGGATTGGAAGGGTTTTGAGTAAAAATATGCCCATTTGCTTCTTTAGGATTTCTTAAAAATACCAAGTTTGACTTCGGTCAACATTTTGGGAAAACGGGCCCGGATTTGTGATTTGACAATTTTTGAGGGTCCGTGGGAAAATATGGGATCTGGGCGTGTGACCGGAATGAATTCCGAGGTCCCTAGCCCGAGTAATGAATTTTTATCTAAAATTGTTTAATTGAAGCTTTAAGGAATTAAAGAAAACTAAGTAATCATTGATTCCCTAGGTATCGGGCTCGGATTTTGGTTCCGAAGCTTGGTACAGGTCCGTAATGTCGTTTAAGACTTGCCCGTAAAATTTGGTG
>NW_017683688.1:4619-8262 GCF_001879085.1 Nicotiana attenuata
ACGTCCTGGCAAGGGAATAATCAACAACGTTTTCTCTTTCTTACTTTTCTTATCTCACGATATCACTGGAGCCCAAGCTCCAAGAAATTTCTTATCTCATATTCCGTCACAAACAACAATATAACAATTTCCCAATAAGGGAACAAAACATCATCTCAAATATTCTGGCAAGGGGATTACTATAACCACATTAGTTCCAACATCTAACCACCACATTAGTTCCAACATCTAACTACCACAGCTATAACCAACCTATTACCAGACTTGACCACCTCAGCTATATCTAACCGACTATCACACCCAACCAACCCATCTATAATTATAGTCATCATATGACACAAGGAAACATTAACCTGAGCGACCCTAGTATCCGTTAAGAACACAATGCAGAGGAATCACAACCCAACAATAGCCCGCCAAGAGGGCAACATCATGATCTCTCCTCTTTCTCGCTTTTACTTCACAATTCTTTTTCACAACTCGAGCAGATGCTCCAGAGGTTCAATTATCACTTATACTTTCGCAATTCGTTCTACAACTGGAGCCGACGCTCCTCAATGAATCAAGTCATTTCATATACTTCCAATATTCGTATCACAGTTCGAGCCAATGCTCCTAGGAATCAAATTATCATATCACCATTCACATGTTATTCACAATATATGGAAATACTCCAATAAACATGAAATTCACAATAAGTTCATGATAATCACATTATAAGGACTCACGGTCATGCTAGACACCAATGTATAGATACTCGTCACCATGCCTATACATCGTACTCGATCACATAGCAGTTAGCAACAAGACTCAACTCCTATTCCCTCAAGCTAGGGTTAAACCAAACACTTACCTCAATGCCTTGAAATCCACTTAATCCTCAACTATTGCTTTACCTCGCGGTTCCACCTCCAATTCGCTCGAATCTAATCACACATTGCTCAATTACTTTAATAAACATTATATGAATCAATTTGAATGCATAAAAAATGAGTTTCCCAAGTTTTTTTCCCAAAAATTCCAAAATCGCCCCCGGGCCCACGTGGTCAAAACTCGAGGTTCGAACCAAAATCCGGTTACCCATTCCTGCACGAGTTCAAATATATAATTTGTTTTGAAGTCGGACCTTAAATCGAGGTCCAACTCCCCAATTTATGGAAAACCTAGGTTCCACCCAAAAACCCCAATTTCACCCATGAAAATCCTTGATTTCAAGTGGAAAACATGCTTAATGATGTTAAAGATTGAAAGAATTGAGTAAAAATCAACTTACAAGTGATTTGGGATGAAGGTTGCTCTTGAAGATTCACCTATGGTGTTTGGATTTTGAAAGAATGATGAAAAGTGGTGAAAATTCGACTAAGTATAAAATTTGCTGGGCCTCGGATATGGGAAATGCGAACAGAGGTTCGCATTTGCGAACAAAACAGGCGTGGGAATTGCGAACATTTTAGTTCGCATTTGCGAACTTGGGTCTGGAGGCCAGGTTTCGCATTTGCAAAAATTCGATCGCATTTGCGATCAGTGGCCTCTTGATTTGCGAGCAAAATCCTCGCATTTGCGACCTGTGCGTAATTTTCCCAGACCTCGCAATTGCGACTCGAAGCTCGCATTTGCGAGCTCGCAATTGCGAGTCTCCCTTTCGCATTTGCGAAAAACACAGAAACCAGCATACCAGATTTTCAAAAAATGAGAAATGCAATCCGATGCCTATCCAAAACTCACCCGAGCCCTCGGGGCTCCAAACCAAACATGCACACAACCTCGAAAACATCCTACGGACTTGCTCGTGCGATCAAATCGCCAAAATAACATCATTTACATAGAATCAAGCCTCAAGGCACATGATTTTCCTTCTAAACTTCATAACCTTTCAAGCTTTGAACTCATAGTCCGAAACACGTCAAACGACGTCCGATTTTGGCCAAACTTTACAGAAAGCGCTTAACACATATTTAAGACTTGTACCGGGCGTCGGAACAAAAATACGAGCCCGATACCATAGTCTTTTAATCAATTTTCATTTCCATTTTCCTTAGTAATTTCAGAAAAATAATTTCACGGAAAAATTCATATCTCGGGCTCTAGACTTTGGAATTCGATTCCGGGCACATGCCCGAGTCCTATATTTTTCTACGGACATTCCGGGACCGTCCAATCTCGGGTCCGGGTCCGTTTACCAAAAATGTTGACCAAAATCAACTATACTCATATTAATATCAAAATTCTTCAAATTTTTCATGAAATTCACATATTTCAACATAACAGCTTTCCGTCTACGCGCCCGGACTGCCTACGCAAATCGAGGCAAGTAAAAAAAATGAGATTTTTAAGGCCTCGAAAGCACGGAATGGATGAGGAAATAGGTGATGACCCTTTAGGTCATCACATCCTCCACCTCTAAAACAACCATTCGACCTTGAACGGACAAAAGAAAGAAGTACCTGAGTCGGGGAACAGATGTGGATAACGGCTCCGCATATCGGACTCGGACTCCCAGGTCGAGGCCTCAGGGGGCTGACCTCTCCACTGAACACGAACAGAGGGAAAACTCCTAGATCTCAACTGACGGACCTGCCGGTCTAGTATAGCTACCGGCTCCTCCTCATAAGATAAATCTTTGTCCAACTAGACAGTGCTGAAGTCTAATACATGGGTAGGATCGCCGTGATACCTCTGAAGCATAGACACATGAAAAACTGGGTGCACGGCTGATAGGCTAGGTGGCAATGCAAGTCTATAAGCCACCTCTCCCACCCGATCAAGAATCTCAAACGGACCAATATACCTAGGGCTAAGCTTGCCCTTCTTTCCGAACCTCATCACACCCTTCATAGGCGACACCCAGAGCAATACCCGCTCACCAACCATGAAAGCTACATCTCGAACCTTACGATCTGCATAGCTCTTTTGCCTAGACTGAGCTGAACGAAGTCTGTCCTGAATGACCTTGACCTTCTCCAAGGCCTCCTGAACTAAATCTGTACCTATCAACCGAGCCTCTCCCGGCTCGAACCATCCAATCGGAGACCGACACCGCCTACCATATAAGGCCTCATAAGGAGCCATCTGGATGCTCGACTGGTAGCTGTTATTGTAGGCAAACTCTGCTAAGGGCAAGAACTGATCCCATGAACCTCCAAAGTCAATAACACAAGCCCGAAGCATATCCTCCAAAATCTGAATAGTCCGCTCGGACTGACCGTCCGTCTGAGGATGGAACGCTGTGCTCAACTGAACCTGGGTACCTAACTCCTGCTGAACCGCTCTCCAGAAGCGCGAGGTAAACTGCGTACCCCGATCCGAAATGATAGATACCGACACTCCATGAAGGCGAACAATCTCTGGGATATAAATCTCAGCTAACCTCTCGGATGAATAGGAGACTGCCACTGGAATGAAATGCGCTGACTTGGTCAGCCTATCAACAATGACCCATATAGCATCAAAGTTCTTCCGAGTCAGCGGAAGTCCAGTAATGAAATCCATGGTAATCCTCTCCCACTTCCACTCGGGGAGCTCAATCCTCTGAAACAAACCACCGGGTCTCTGATGCTCACACTTGACCTGCTGACAGTTCAGACACCGAGCCACATATGCAACAATATCCTTCTTCATCCTACGCCACCAATAATGCCGCCGC
>NW_017683689.1:0-8262 GCF_001879085.1 Nicotiana attenuata
ATATATGTTGATGACATAATCTTTGGGGCCACACTGATAAGCTAAGCTAAGGATTTTGCAAAACTAATGGGGAGTGAGTTTGAAATGAGTATGATGGGTGAGCTTAAGTTCTTCTTAGGCTTACAGATCAAACAAAGTCCAAGTGGAACCATGATCCATCAGCAGAAGTATGCAAAAGAGCTTATCAAAAAGTTTAAAATGGAAGAGTCAGAAATAGACACACCCATTGCAACTGCCACTAAATTAGACATTGATGAACCTGGTTCATCAGTTGATCAAAAGTTGTATAGGGGAATGCTTGGTTCACTCTTGTATCTTACTGCCAGCAGACCTGACATTGTTTTCAGTGTAGGGCTTTGTGCTCGCTTTCAGGATAATCCAAAAGAGTCTTACTTGACTGCTGTCAAAAGGATACTAAGATATTTGAAAGGCACCACTGATCTGTCTTTGGTATCCTAAAGGTAGTAATTTCAATCTAGTAGGATATGCTGATGCTGATTATGCAGGTTTCCTTGTGGATAGGAAAAACACCTCAGGTATGGCTCACTTTCTTGGTTCATGTCTTGTATCATGGGCCACTAAAAAGCAAAATTCAGTGGCCTTATCCACTGCTTAGGCTGAATATGTTGCTGCTGCATCTTGTTGTGCTCAACTACTATGGATCAAACAGCAGCTGGTGGATTTTGGCATTGAAGTTGGTTGCATTCCTATATTCTGTGATAACACTAGTGCTATAAGTATGACAAAGAACCCTGTTCATCATAAGAGGACTAAGCACATAGATGTTAGACACCACTTCTTGAGAGATAACTATGAGAAATGATTGATCTCCATAGAATTTTTTGCTACTGATTAACAAATTGCTGACATCTTCACTAAAGCACTGAGTAGAGAAAACTTTGAGAGGAACATGTTAGAATTAGGGATGATTAAGATCATCTAATAGGTCCAGCTCAGAATGCAAAATGAAAATTGGCTAGGAGTTCTAAACATGTGTAAATATCTAGATTAATTCTTACTCAGCTTCATGCTTTAATTAGTATACTCCTGTGACATGTGTTTATATGACTCACTGATCTCTTACAAAATTTTCTCTATTATGGCATATGAGGCATGTTCAAGAGAGTTCTAAATGAAGAACCTAGTTCATCGGTATGGGTTCATATGAAAGCTCAGGTATGTTTTCTATACTCTGAACAATTAGAAAGATTAATAATTCAATCATGAGCAGAAGTCCTATACTTGTCAAATTCCTAGAAAATTCTATCCGTTAGCATTGAACCAGTTCCGTCCATCTAGAACTCTAAACCGTAATTTTTGCCTAATATCTAGGGAAGCCAAATAGATCTTCAAAATCTAGAACTTCAGGTTGATTAGACTCCTATTTGACCACTGCAAAAGGCTGCCGTTACTTATTAAATGTGTAATCCCCTTTAAATACACATCAATTCTCCAGTCTTCATCATAACTCTAAAACCGTCAAAAATTAGTTGTCATCTTCACTTACCCTCTTCTCCAAAATTTCCAAATTTTCTCAAAGAATCAACGATCATGTCTAATCTACAAGAAAATCCTAGAACTCCTCCACCACCATCTCCCTCAAATTCATCCTCAACCACTTCACCCAGTGAATCTCCAAAACCTAGATTACGAAGGGTAACAATGCTTGCTAGAAAGACTGTGGCATCTGGTGCTCTGAGGAAGGATTTAAATGAAAGGTTGAAAGCAAGCCAAGTGAAAGCAAGTAAAGCTCAAAAATCTGACTCCAGCTCTGAGTCTGAATCCTATCAATCAGCTACTGAGGGGGAAGGACATGGGTCTTCTGACTCTGAAAAGACTCAAGAATCACCTTCCAAGGTAAGTTCACATGTAATTGAAAATTTAGAGACTAGGTTTCTTCTGGTTGGACCCATTAGGGATGTTGAGTTGCCTGGGATACCTAGGAGTGGAGGTAAAAAGAAGTTAGAAAAAGAAAAATAGAGAGAGGGTGCATGTGGTGAAGAGAGGGAAATTGGGAATAGTGTAATACCTGCTATTTGTGGGGTTGAACATGAAAAGGTAGAAACGAGTGGCCTGAAGTCAGGGGGAAGTGGTTCTGGGGAAGCTGCTGAGGGGCTGGTTCATCTGAGCAAACAGAGAGATGAACGTGTTTCATCTACTGAAGAGACCCTGGCTGATCTACTGAAAAAGGTTGGGGCAAGCTATGACCCAATGAAACGCAGAACTCCCACAACAAAAACCCCAAATGTTCCCAAGCCTTCTAAGAAAAGAAAAGCTTCATCCCCAACACCTACTGCCTCTTCAGTGCCTAGGGGTAGAGCCACAAGAAGTAGGATAAAACAAAGTGAAGCTGATCTACAAAGAGCCTTAGAAGAAAGCAAGGAAAAGAAAATGGATAAAGGAAAGGGAAAAATTGCAGAATCCTCAGAGGTTGTTGAGGAAGAGGAGATGGAACTGGTCCATCAAGAAAGGGGTAAAATAGTGGAGGTTCCTACACCCAAGCCTAAAAAGCCCAAGACTTCCTCCAAGAAGTCTTCCTCTATGTCTGAAGCTGTTGAACCTTCACTAGCCAAGAGGACAAGATCAGCAGTGAAAAACAAACAATCAAGAATTTCTGATGATGAAGATTGGAGTGGAGAAGAAGAAGAACATGATTCTGAGAAGGAACAGGACAAGTTTGCCATGTTTGGCAGAAAGAAAATTTTGAAGGGAAGACTGTTGTAAGACCTAATGCAACCAGGAATGATTAGGTTGGTGGATAATTTAGCAGCTTAGGGGTGGAAGGACATGGTCCTTCAGATGGATGGTAGGCTTGCCAGGAATGAGCTGATTGAATTTATGGCAAATGCTGAGGTTAAGGATGGCATAATTAGAAGCCTGGTGAAAGAAGTTCAAGTGCAGCTTGATGCACAGAAACTAGGAGAGATTCTGGACATACCCTCTGAAGGGTTTGATGACTACACAAGGCAAATGTGGCCTTGCTTGGACTTCCCACCCTACCGCCCTCGAAATCACTAAGAGGCTTTGTGATTCAGAAGAAGTGAATGAAGCCAGGGCTGTGCAGAAGAGTGAAATGAGGCCTGAGCACAAGGTTGTGTTTGAATTTGTAAACAAGTGCTTATTGCTTAGACAGGAAAGAAGGCACACTACCAATTACACGGATCTGGTCCTTATGGAGTGCCCGGAGAGAGGAAAGCAAATCAATTGGCCTGCTTTCATTGTCAAGCTACTAGACAGTGTCATAAATGGCTCCAAGGCTCATACTACTCCTTATGGCTTTATTCTAACCACAGTTCTAGACAGGCTGAATGTGCCTCTGAAGAAATGGGAAATGACCTCAAGCAAGGAACACTTTGGCATCAATACTCTGCTTGCTTGTGACTATCCAGTCAATGCCATACCAAATGAACCTGGTTCATCCCAGAAGGCACCCATCAACAGCAAAGTTAGAAGTCTGGTTTAGGAATGTGCAGCCAAGGATGCTGAAATAGCTAGGCTCAAGGCACGTGTGGTTGAAGTGGAAGGTGAGAGGGATGGTCTCAGATCTGAGCTTGCCAAAGAAAAGGAGAAGAATGATGGAATTCTTCAGAACATGTTGAATCTTCTCCAAACCCAATCCCATCCCTCTAGTTCCTCCAAGCCTTAGGACTTCTAGATCTTGTCTCCTGAACTTGTTCAGTATACCCAGTGACCCAGATTAGGGATTTTTCTATCTTTCTATTTTTTGCTCATGGTTGGAATGTTTTTCTTTCTTTTTGTGGATTGTAGGTGGCAACATATCTCTATCAATACAACTGCTGTTTTCTCTTGTTCAATGATTAATCTGTTCTTGATAGTTTAAATATGTTTGTTTGATAACTGATGATTGCACTTGAAGTTTCCCCAGTGGCCATGAGTATTTATTAAAATCTGGGATTCACATTGTGTATGCAACTTTTCGATGATGCCAAAAGGGGGAAGAGATATTGTGCTTTACACATTCTGAAATAAGTGATGTTTATAACCTAATTAACTTGGTCCTTGATGATAAGTGAATTTTCTAAGTTTAGTGTTGATGGTTAAGCTGAGTTCTTACAGGTTCCAAATCAGTAAAAAGCACAGAGTTTGTCATCATCAAAAAGGGGGAATTTGTTGGCCCAAGAACAGGTGAAGTTTTGAAGAATGACAAATGAACTCAGTCATGGACCAGGTCCATCTTGTGAAGCACAATCATGATCAACCTATACATGTGAGAGGCACGTGAAGAAGATAACTCCTACTGATAAAGTAGCAATATCTCGTGATCTGATCGAAAAGGTTGCATATTAGATAAGGAGAGAAAAGTCTCCTTATATGAAGAGAACACAATCCAGGATAAAGATAGTGTTAGAGTTTGATATCATCGTGAACTCTTATGCGATAGAAGAGCAGCAATTGAGTCCCAATCAAACTCTGATTACTAACCTATTAAATAACAGTGATTGTTCTCTTTTACAAGATGAGCACAAACGCAGAAGTTAAACTAAATTGAGAGCAGAAGAGCAAGGCGATTTTGCAAGCAATTTATGTGAGATTTTGAGTGTGCACTCCTGAAGCTACTTGAACGAGATAGAAGAATCAGTTCCATTGTGTCTTTCTTTCATTCTAGTTCAATTGTAGTAGGTGGTTTAAAATTGTACCTTTCAGCTTTCATAGAAGCAATTGTATTAGGTACTTAGAGTGTTCAAGTTATAGCTAACTTGAAGTTGTCGCAACAGTTGAGGCTGTGTGCTACAACGGGATAAGAGTTAATCCTTAGGTTTACAAAGAGTTTTTTAAATGTTGTTTTGGCTCAGTGATTTTAGTGGGAGTTTGGGAAAATCCTACTGAGTAGTAGGTCGTGGTTTTTTCACTTTTTGAGCCAGATGTTTTCCACGTAAAAATCTCTGTGTTCTTTACTTTCAGTATTTATTATTCCGCAAACACTAGTAGTTGGAACACCTAGAAGAACCATGTTCTTCTATAGAGTAATTAAGCAAAAATTGGGTACCACACAAATCACCCCCCCTCTTGTGTGGAATTAACGTTTAATACATCAATTGGTATCAGAGTGGGTTATCCTTGAAGAGGATAACACCTTAGGAAAAGATCAAGATGAGTGTACCACCTGGAAACTGGGAAGGGCAATCCACTGCTAGGCCTCCACTCTTCAATGGTTAGTACTATTCTTGGTGGAAGAACAGGATGAGAGATCACATCATAGGAGAAGACTATGAACTCTGGGACATAGTCACTGATGGTCCCTTGGCAACTACAAAAAAAGAATGATGAAATAGTTGATGTGCCAAAGACAAGAGCTGACTGCACTGCTGAAGATTTGAAGAAATGGGAGAAGAATGCCAAGGCCAAGAAATGGCTTGTGTGTGGACTGGGTCCAGACGAGTACAACAAAAATTGGGTACCACACAAATCACCACCCCTCTTGTGTGGCATTAACGTTTAAAACATCAGAAGGGTAGATATGGATATGATGACCGGTGTGCTAATACCACGTGTATCCCCTCTCTCGAGGAGTGATTACCGGGTATTGCATTGATGTGATCCATATTGCAAATAAACCTAGGACATCCCTCTCCTCTTTCTTTTCCTTTAAATATATATAGAATTGTAACCTCTTTTCAAAATCTACCCTTTAATGATTGCTTTGCAAACTCTGTTTTACTTTTATCACTTCCAAACACTTGTGTATTAAAATGCCCTCTTATTTGAGCCTTATTTGTTTACTTGTTAATTGCACAAATTCACAAAGAACTATCTGGCCGGAAACCATACTAGTGGATCTTGAGGGGTGCCTAACACCTTCCCCTCAGGATAATTTCAAGCCCTTACCCTATCTCTGGGTATCAAACAAACTTAGAAGTGAAACTTATAGGTGTCCTAATGCACCTTAAATCATTAGGTGGCGACTCTTCAAATGCAAAACCCAGTTCCCGAAAGGAATGAGTTGTCCTATACCCAAAATGTCATAAACCCGATTTTTCGATGCAAATAGGGAAAAAGGGGGCACGACAGCATGGCGACTTTGCTGGGATTTTTAGGGTTTTACCATTTCAGATTATTCTTGTGAATCGGTACCTGTCCCTATGTGCAAGTATCTGTTTAATCCCTTTAAGCATTTAATTTCTTCTTTAGAAGCAATACTGATAGTATTTATTGCTTTCTTAATGTGCAAATACATGTCAACATGCTTTTAATTATTGCGTAATCACGCTCAACATCATACTCCACTCGTACCAAAACAAATACTATAGCAACGCTTATAATGAGTGGTTGTGCTGTTCCTATATAATTACCCCCTAAATTCGGAAAGGCATATTTGCGGTAAAACTAGTCGATCAGCGGTGCAGTCGACAGTTCCGAGCCTTCCCCCTTGAGTTGTCCGCTCAAGGGTACCTGTCTAAAACCCCATAGAAACCTTACTCTGTGTAAACTGTGCATGAATCATGGTCAAACCTAGACGGGTCAGTTATATTGTCCACATAATGATCCTTTAAGATAGCCTTGTCCAAAAGTCCACTCGGGTTGCCCTAGACCCAAACAAACATCATCACGTTCTATGCATTATTTGGAGAACTAAATGCTTCATGCTAATTGTTGATATTAAATAGTCGAGTCTGGTGGGGGTAGGGTCTAACCCTTCTATTTTGCAGATAATGAGGCATGAAATCCCCAGATTCGGCATGGTCACCAACATCCATCCAAGACTGCTAAGCTGGTGGAAAGATCTTCACTCTGGTGATGAAACTCTCGTCCGGAAATATCTAGGAAATACCTTCCCTCCTGGAGATCCAAACCAATAACAAGATCAAGAAGCTGCCACACTGTTTTGGGATTGTGAAAGGGTTGTGTTCCGCTTTGGGGAGATTGAAATGGCACCCTTGCTAGAGGAGATAGGAGGATTGGCCGGTCTAGTATGGGAAACTCCGGGTTTGCTAATGCCTGAGAACCGCAAAGGTAGGGGCTTCCTTAAAATGATAGGTTTGAAGAAGAATCCATAATTAACATGCTTGAAGGATTCATACATTCCTTTTGATTACTTGTATGAAAGGTACGGTCACAGCAAATCTTACCGTACCTACTCTGGCGAGTTTGCCATCGCATCTTTGGGACACATCCATCGCAGAGTTTTCGTCTTTATATTCTGCTTCCTGGGTCTGATTGTATTCCCGACATAGAAAGGCAGAATTCATACTAGGCTGGCTATGGTAACCAAAATCCTAATGGAAGGGATTGAAGGGCAGGCATTCAGCATCGTACCCATGATTATTGCAGACATATACCTAGCCTTGGAGAAGTGTCAGCGAGGAGCAAAACACTTTGAAGGTTGCAATCTATTACTCCAACTCTGGCACATGGAACATCTCCAAAGAGGCGAATATTGACAAGAAATCCGGTGTAGGGATTGGGATGATCACATCGCTTTCCATCACCCAAAGCGAATGAATTACATCCTCGATATGTTCCCTCAGCCAGAGGATGCTAAAGGATGGGTTGAGCTATTTGATAATATGACCGAGGAGCAAATTCAGTGGATGTTCGCATGGTTTCCAACGGAGGAGCTCATCGTCCGATCAAGAGACGCACCTTTCCTGATACTGATTAGTCTCAGGGGGACACACCCTTACCTCCCGCTTCGGGTTATGAGGCAAGCTGGTAGGAAGCAGGTTATACCCAGGGTCGACAAGATGAGTCATTTCCGAGCTGACTTCCATGAGGATGATTGTCCTTACAAATGCCAAGCTCAGCATATGTGGCACTGCAAGATTGTAATAGGGAGAGATACCATCAAGCCAGACAAGTATCATGCTGGTTGCGCTCCTTTCTACTCAGGTTGGTTGGAAGACAATCATGATGGTCTGGGCCAGCCAGGGTTTGCTCGAGGTCACAGGATTATAGATGAAAGGGCCGAGGCATAGGTCAAATACAACTAACGTTACGCAAAACGAATCCGGGAGTACCAAAGCGAGCACCGCGAGATACAAGAATCTAACCAGAAGCCAATTGAGGAATGGAAGGACATGGCTGTCAGTGCCAACAAGCGACTGGGATACTTGGAGCGAGGCATAGGAGTCAGAGAGAAAATTTCTCAAGAGAGTCAAAGACTGCCAAAATGCTAAAGGAACCGAAGGCGGATATCAGGACAAGGCCTAATATGGGGAGGGTCCTTCTAGGACCAAATAGATAGGAGTTTATCTTTTCGCTTTATAAAATGTAATAAGGCCGATGGCCATTAGTGATTTTATT
>NW_017683690.1:0-2286 GCF_001879085.1 Nicotiana attenuata
AAATTCATAAAAAGGGGGAAAAGCTAGGGCTTGGAATTTGGTATTTCAAATGGAATTTTGATGGGTCATTTGGACTCGGATTTGGGAGTTCTTGATATGTATGGACTCGTGGCGAGATAAGAAATCCGATGATGTTAATTTTCTGATTTTTCGAGAAGTGGGCCCGAGGCTCGGGTTTTGCAATTTCGTGATTTTCGATATTTTTCGATTGGGTTATGTTCCCTTAGCCTATTGTGATGTATTCGCTCTGATTTTGGATAGATTCGACGCGCGTGGAGGCCGATTTGAGGGGGCAAAGGCGTCGCGAGCTAGAGATTTCACCGGTTCGAGGTGAGTAATGATTGTAAATGATATCCTGAGGATTTGAAACCCCGGATTTGCACATCATAATGCTATATTGAGGTGACTTGCACGCCGGATAGCAAGCGTGGGGTAGAGCATTGTTGGGGATTGTGACTTGGTCCGTCCCGATTGTTGATTTTACCGCGTATTTGACTGAAACTTATTTGTTATTATCATGATTTGGGCTGATTGCCATATTTGGGCTTCGCGCCAATTATCTGAACCCTTCGGGGATTTTTATCACTGTTTCCTCACTATTTTGATATACTACTTGAACTCAGTCCTGTTGATTATACTGTTTTACAAACTCAGCCGCTTTAACTGAACTTTGAGACTTAAATGATATTTCCACTGTTGTTTGGGCTGAGCACTACTATTTTATTGATGCCCGAGGGGCTTATGATGTTTCTGGACTGAGTGAGGCTTTCAGGCCTTGAGCGTGACGTGAGGAGGCTTTCAGGCCTCGAGTGTATTGTGAGGAGGCTTTCAGGCCTCGAGTGTATTGTGAGGAGGCTTTCAGGCCTCGAGTGCTATGTGAGGAGGCTTTCAGGCCTCGAGTGCTATGTGAGGAGGCTTTCAAGCCTCGAGTGTGATGTGAGAAGGCTTTCAGGCCTTATGTTATATGCCACGAGGTGGCTTGATATTGCGCTTGGGCCGTAAGGGGTCCCTCCGGAGTCTGCACACCCACAGTGAGCGCGGATACCCATATGGATCGGGCTGCACGCCACAGCGAGATATGTGGATCGGGCTGCACGCCGCAGCGGTTACTATATGATACTGTTCTGAGAGTGATCTGAGAGAGAGAGCCCGAGGGGCTGAGAGTGTTTCTGAGAGTGAGCCCGAGGGACTGGTATTGTTTTGAGATATTGCCCGAGGGGCGAACTTTTATGTGCTCATCTTGCATATTTACTTGCCTCTTTCCCTGTTATACTGCGGTATTTGTGCCCGAGGGGCGGATTTTTCGGTGCTTATCAGCACTAACTGTTTTGAAATCGTTTCGTAACTGTTGAAAAGATCTTTTTCAAAAGAGATTTAAACTGAGCCAAGATATTTCTAAAGATTTCACAGCTTCACTGTTTTCTCAAAGGATTGTACCCTGCTTCTATACAACATGTTGATTGCTTTACGTGATTTCTTACTGCTCAGTTGTTATTTACCTTTATTACTCACTGAGTTGGAGTACTCACTTTACTCCCTGCACCTCGTGTGCAGTTGCAGGTATTTGTTCACCCGGTAGCGGGTACTGGCTGTTTGGAGGCAGAGCTGTAGTAGCTTAGCGAGGTGACTGCCAGCATTCGCAGCACTGTTTGTTTCTATTGTTATTCATTATTCCTGTTTAGTGTATTGCTAGACTTGTAAATGTAATTACATTCTTGTAGATGCTCGTGACTTGTGACACCCCGATTAGGGTTGTATTTTTGCTAATTAATACTATTAAGTCATATTTAAGCTGTTTAATTATGTTTAACTACTTTTGAAAAGACGAGTTGGGTTAGTTGGCTGGCCTCGTCTTCACGAGAGGCACCATCACGACCAGTGTGGGGGTTTGGGTCGTGACAAGTTGGTATCAGAGCCTAGGTTACTAGGTCTCACGTGTCATGAGCAGGTTTAGTAGAGTCTCGCGGATCGGTACGGAGACGTCTGTACTTATCCTCGAGAGGCTGCAGAACCTTTAGGAAAACTTCACATTCTTGAATTCTTATCCTGCGTCCTTGATTCAGCTTGAAAAGTAACTCTTGAAATTCCTTCCACGCATTCGTAAGCGCGCATGAGCGCTCAGTATCAGATGTGCCTTGATGGCTTGTGATTCCCCGATCCAGGGGTGAGTTATGATCTCTGTGAGTTTAATGTTAGGCCAGTCTGGAGGGACTTGAGCCGGATCTTGCCTACGGCTTGAGCACTGAGTGCTGATTGTGTGAGTAAGTGTTTGAACTTATTGTTCGG
>NW_017683690.1:5750-8262 GCF_001879085.1 Nicotiana attenuata
CAGTTCTCGGGCACGACTTGCCCCGTGTTATGACTAATGTAGGTCGTTGGTTTTGGTTTCAGGAAAATTTGGAATGAATTTGAAAGGACAGTTCAGTTGAAAGCTTTGAATTTGAAAGGTTTGACCAAGAGTTGACTTATTTGTATATGAGCTCGGATCGGAGTTTTTATGATTCGGTTAGCTTCGTTGGGTGATATATGACTTAGGAGCGTGATCGGAATTGGTTTTGGAGGTCCGGTGTAGAATTAGGCTTGAATTGGCAAGGTTAGTATTTTGGCGATTTCCGGTTGATAGGTGAGATTTTGATCCGAGGGTCGGAATGAAATTCCGAGAGTTGTTGTAGCTTCGTTAGGTGATTTGGGATGTGTGTGCAAAATTTCAGGTCATTCGGAGGTGTTTTGGTCGGGTTTTTGATGAAAGGCGTAATTCGGAAGTTTTAGAAGAACTTAGGCTTGAATCCGATGTAATCTGATAGTTTTTGTGTTGTTTGTGGTGTTTTGATGATTGGAGCAAGTTTGAATGATGTTTTAGGATGGGTTGGCACTTTTGGTTGAGGTCCCGGGGGCCTCGGGGTGATTTCGGATGGCCATCGGGATGAATTTGGACTTGTGAGATTTCTGAAGATTGCTGATATCTGGTATTTCCGCATCTGCGGAAAAGGGGCCGCAGATGCGGTTCCGCAGATGTGAAATATGGGTCGCAGGTACAAAGTTGGCCAATTGAAGAATTTCCGCAGAAGCGGATTAATTCCGCAGGTGCGATATCCGCAGGTGCAGACTTTGACCGCAGAAGCGGTCCGCGCGCTTTAGAGGAGTTCCGCAGGAGCGGATGTTTGACCGCATAAGCAGGGTCCGCAGAAGCGGTACTTGACCGCAAAAGCGGTCCTGGGCATAATGAAGATCTGCAGAAGCGGAGGTAGAACCGCAGAAGCGGTAGTCGCAAATGCGGTAAGGCAACCGCATAAGCGAAAGTGCCTGTTCAGAGGAGGGTTTTAAAAGCTCATTTTGTTCTGCGAGCTAAGGGTTATTTCCACCATTTTTGATCGACCGTGGGAGCTTTTTGGGAGAAATTGCAGGGAATTTCGACTAGGTGTGATTGGAGGTGAGTTCCTTGACCTTATTGCATGATTTAATGGTAGAATTAACATAGAAATTTGTGGAAATTCATAAAAAGGGGGAAAAGCTAGGGCTTGGAATTTGGTATTTCAAATGGAATTTTGATGGGTCATTTGGACTCGGATTTGGGAGTTCTTGATATGTATGGACTCGTGGCGAGATAAGAAATCCGATGATGTTGATTTTTTTGATTTTTCGAGAAGTGGGCCCGGGGCTCGGGTTTTGCAATTTCGTGATTTTCGATATTTTTCGATTGGGTTACGTTCCCTTAGCCTATTGTGATGTATTCGCTCTGATTTTGGATAGATTCGACGCGCGTGGAGGCCGATTTGAGGGGCAAAGGCGTCGCGAGCTAGAGATTTCACCAGTTCGAGGTGAGTAATGATTGTAAATGATATCCTGAGGTTTTGAAACCCCGGATTTGCACATCATAGTGCTATATTGAGGTGACTTGCACGCCGGATAGCGAGCGTGGGGTAGAGCACCGTTGGGGATTGTGACTTGGTCCGTCCCGATTGTTGATTTTACCGCGTATTTGACTGAAACTTATTTTTTATTATCATGATTTGGGCTGATTGCCATATTTGGGCTTCGCGCCAATTATCTGCACCCTTCGGGGATTTTTATCACTATTTCCTCACTATTTTGATATACTACTTGAACTCAGTCCTGCTGATTATACTGTTTTAGAAACTCAGCCGCTTTAACTGAACTTTGAGACTTAAATGATATTTTCACTGTTGTTTGGGCTGAGCACTACTATTTTATTGATGCCCGAGGGGCTTATGATGTTTCAGGACTGAGTGAGGCTTTTAGGCCTTGAGCGTGATGCGAGGAGGCTTTCAGGCCTCGAGTGTATTGTGAGGAGGCTTTCAGGCCTCGAGTGTATTGTGAGGAGGCTTTCAGGCCTCGAGTGCTATGCGAGGAGGCTTTCAGGCCTCAAGTGTTATGTGAGGAGGCTTTCAGGCCTCGAGTGTGATGTGAGAAGGCTTCAGGCCTTATGTTATATGCCACGAGGTGGCTTGATATTGCGCTTGGGCCGTAAGGGGTCCCTCCGGAGTCTGCACACCCACAGTGAGCACGGGTACCCATATGGATCGGCCTGCACGCCGCAGCGAGATATATGGATGGGGCTACACGCCGCAGCAGTTACTATATGATACTGTTCTGAGAGTGATCTGAGAGAGAGAGCCCGAGGGGCTGAGAGTGTTTCTCAGAGTGAGCCCGAGGGGCTGGTACTGTTTTGAGATATTGCCCGAGGAGCGAACTTTTATGTGCTCATCTTGCATATTTACTTGCCTCTTTCCCTGTTATACTGCGGTATTTGTGCCCGAGGGGTGGATTTTTCGGTGCTTATCAGCACTAACTGTTTTGAAATCGTTTCGTAACTGTGAAAA
>NW_017683691.1:0-8262 GCF_001879085.1 Nicotiana attenuata
CCCTCTTGAACCCACTTCAAAAAGCTTCAAAATCGCCTAACAATAGAGGAAACTAGGCTAAAACTCGCGAAATAAGCCTTTTAAAACATTCTGCCCAGATGTTAAATTCCTTCTTCGCGAACGCGGTCAAAGACTCGCGTTCGCGAAGCACAAAATAAGTTTGACCATTTTTCCTTCTTCGTGAACGCGACGTGCACCATGCGAACGCGATGCACAAACCTCCGCTGGGCCAATTCCTCTTTCGCGAACGCGAAGCCCAATCACGAACGCGTAGAACAACCACCCAGCCTCTTCGCGAACGCGGAGGCCCTCTTGCGAATGCGAAGGCCAAACTCTCCCCCAGTCCCAGCTCCTCTTCGCGAATGCGAAGAAGGAAACCAGAACTGACTGCTGCAACGTTTTCTGCAATTTCCTAAGTTCCAAAATGACCCGTTGAGCATCCGAAACATACCCGAGGCCCCCGGGACCTCAACCAAACATGCCAACCAATCCTAAAACATCATTCAAACTTGTACCAATCTTCAAAACACTTCAAACAACATCAAATTTCCCAAAACTCATCGGATTCAAGCCTAAGTTTCTAAAAATCTTCCGAATCTCGCTTTTGATGAAAAACCCAACCAAACCACCTCCGAATGACCTGAAATTTTGCACACACGTCCCAAATGACATAAGGAAACTATTGCAACTCTCGGAATTCCATTCCGACCCTCGGATCAAAATCCCACTATCTAACCGGAACTTCAAAATTCGATCTTTCGGCATTTTAAGCCTAAATTAGCTACGGACCTCCAAAACACAATCCGATCACGCCCCTGAACCCGAAGTCACCTAACGAAGCTAAAGGAACCATCGGATTTCCATTCCGAGGCCGTCTTCACACTATTACGACTACGGTCAACTTTCCAACACTTAANAACTTCCGGAATTTCATTCCGGCTCTCGGATCAAAATCTCGCTATCGACCCGGAAACTTCCAAAATTTAACTTTCGGCATTTCAAGCCTAAATTAGCTACGGACCTCCAAAACACAATCCGACCACGCCCCTAAACCCAAAATCACCTAACGGAGCTAATGGAACAATCAGATTTCCATTCCGAGGTCGTCTTCACACTGTTCCGACTATGGTCGATTTTCCAACACTTAAGCTCTCATTTAGGGACAGTGTCCCAAAACTCTCCGAAACTCAAAACCGAACATCCCGGCAAATCAAAATAGCAGAAATAAACTTGGGGGAAGCAGTTAATAGGGGATCGGGGCATAAATTCCAAAAATGACCAGCCGGGTCGTTACATCCTCCCACACTAAAACATTCGTTCGTCCTCGAACGAGCACAAAGACATGCCTGAAGTAGTGAAAAGATGAGGGTACTGGCTGCGCATATCCTGCTCGGTCTCCCAGGTCGCCTCCTCGACCGGCTGACCCCGCCACTGAACCTTCACGGACGCAATGTTCTTCGACCTCAGCTTCCTAACTTGCCTATCCAATATTGCCACTGGCTCCTCAATATAAGATAGATCCTTCTCCAACTGGACTGAGCTGAAATCTAACGTGTGCGACGGATCACCGTTGTACCTCCGAAGCATCGAAACATGAAATACCGGATGAACCCCTGCCAGGCTGGGAGGTAAGGCAAGCTCATAGGCAACCTCCCTAACTCGCCTCAATATCTCAAAAGGGCCAATAAACCTCGGACTCAACTTCCCTTTCTTCCCAAATCTCATAACGCCTTTCATAGGCAAAACCCGAAGCAGAACCCGCTCTCCAACCATGTAGGAAACATCGCGAACCTTCCGATCCGCGTAACTCTTCTGTCTGGACTGGGCTGTACGGAGTCTATCCTGAATCACCTTGACTCTCTAAAGCATCCTAAACCAAATCTGTGCCCAATAATCTGGCCTCACCCGGCTCGAACCAACCCATCGGAGATCTACATCGCCTACCATATAAGGCCTCGTACGGTGCCATCTGAATGCTGGACTGATAACTGTTGTTGTAGGCAAACTGCGCCAATGGCAAGAACTGATCCCAAGAACCTCCAAACTCAATCACACACGCACGTAGCATATCCTCAAGAATCTGAATAGTGCACTCGGACTGCCCGTCCGTCTGAGAGTGAAATGCTGTGCTCAACTCCACCCGAGTACCCAACTCCTGCTGTACGGCTCTCCAGAACCGCGATATGAACTGAGTACCTCTGTCTGAAATAATGGAAACTGGAATACCATGCAGACGGACAATCTCCCGGATATAAATCTCCCCCAACCGCTCCGAGGAATAGATAGTACACATAGGGATGAAATGCGCGGACTTGGTCAGCCGATCCACAATAACCCAAATGGCATCGAACTTCTTCAAAGTCCGTGGGAGTCCGGATACGAAGTCCATGGTGATTTGCTCCCATTTCCACTCCGGAATCTCTATCTGCTGAAGCAATCCACCCAGTCTCTAGTGCTCGTACTTCACCTGCTGACAATTAAGGCACCGAGCTACAAACCCAACTATATCCTTCTTCATCCGCCTCCACCAGTAGTGCTGCCTCAAATCCTGATACATCTTCTCGGCACCCAGATGAATGGAATACTGCGAACTATGGGCCTGCTCTAGAATCAACTCCCAAAGCCCCTCAACATTGGGTACACAGACCCGACCTTGCATCCTCAATACTCCATCCTCGCCAACGGTCACATCTCTGGCATCACCATGCTTAACCTTGTCCTTGAGGACAAGCAAATGAGGGTCATCATACTGCCGCTCTCTGATACGATCAAACAAGGAAGACCGAGAGACCACACAAGCTAGAACCCGACTGGGCTCCGAAAGATCCAATCTCACAAACTGGCTGGCTAGGGCCTGAACATCCATCGCCATAGGCCTTTCTGCTGCTGGTAAATAAGCCAAACTCCCCAAACTCTCTGCCCGGCAGCTCAAAGCATCGGCCACCACATTGGCCTTTCCCGGGTGATACAAGATAGTGATGTCGTAATCCTTCAGCAACTCTAGCCATCTCCTCTGATGCAAATTAAGGTCCTTCTGCTTGAACAGATGTTGCAAACTCCGCTGATCAGTATATATCTCACAAGACACACCGTACAAGTAATGACGCCAAATCTTCAAGGCATGAACAATGGCAGCTAACTCAAGATCATGGACAGGATAATTCTTCTCATGTATCTTCAAATGTCTGGACGCGTAGGCAATCACCCTACCGTCCTGCATCAATACCACTCCTAGGCCGACTCTCGAGGCATCACAATAGACAGTATAAGACCCCGAACCTGTAGGCAATATCAAACTGGGGCTGTAGTCAAAGCTGTCTTGAGCTTCTGAAAGCTCGCCTCACACTCCTCTGTCCACTGAAATGGAGCACCCTTTTGGGTCAATCTAGTCATAGGGGCTGCAATCGATGAAAATCTCTCCACAAAATGACGGTAGTAGCCTGCCAAGCCAAGGAAACTGCGAATCTCTGTAGCTGAGGATGGTATGGGCCAACTCTGCACTACCTCTACCTTCTTCGGATCCACCCGAATACCCTCATCGATACCACGTGGCCGAAGAATGCCACGGAATCCAACTAAAAATCACATTTTGAAAACTTTGCATATAATCTCTTTTCCCTCAGAGTCTGAAGCACTGTCCTTAGGTGCTGCTCATGATCTTCCCGACTCCGGGAATATACCAGAATATCATCAATAAAGACAATGAGAAAAGAGTCAAGATATGGTCGGAATACACTGTGCATCAAATACATAAAAGCTGTTAGGGCATTGGTCAGCCCAAATGACATAACAAGGAACTCGTAATGACCATACCGAGTCCTGAAAGCAGTCTTCGCGATATCTGGCTCCCAAATCTTCAACTGATCGTAACCTGAGCACAAATCGATCTTAGAAAGACACAAATCGATCTTAGAAAACACACGTGCGCCCTGAAGCTGGTCAAACAGATTATCAATACGAGGAAAAGGATAACGGTTCTTCACTGTAACCTTGTTCAACTGGCGATAATCAATACACATGCACATAGAACTATCCTTCTTCTTCACAAATAACACAGGAGCACCCCAAGGCGATACACTAGGCCGAATAAAACCCTTATCAAGTAATTCCTGCAATTGCTCCTTCAACTCCTTCAACTCAGGAGGAGCCAAACGGTACGGAGGGATAGAAATGGGCTGAGTGCCTAGCAACAGATCAATGCCAAAATCAATGTCCCTATCGGGTGGCATGCCCGGAAGATCAACTGGAAACACATCAGGGAAATCCCGTACTACTGGGACTGAATCAACGGAAGGGGTATCAATATTGACATCTCTCACATAGGTTAAATACGCGTCACACCCCTTCTCAACCATACGCTGAGCCTTAAGGGAAGAAATAACTCTACTGGGAGCTCCTCCACTCAACACGCAGTACACCTAGCATAGCCAGCGTTACGGTTTTGGCGTGACAATCAAGAATATCATAATGGGACGACAACTAGTCCATGCCCAAGATAATATCGAAATCAACCATGCTGGGTGACAACTAATTGACTCTGGTCTCAAAACTATGCAGAGTAACCAAACACGACCGATAAATGCGGTCCACAACAAGGAAATCTCCCACAGGAGTAGAAACATAAACAGGGGAACTCAAAGAATCTCGAGGTACACCCAAATGCGAAGCAAAATAAGAAAACACATAAGAGTAAGTGGAGCCTAGATCGAATAGAACCGATGCATCTCTATGACAAACCATGACAATACCTGTGATGATAGAATCGGAGGCATCAGCCTCGGTACGAGCAGGAAGGACGTAGTATCTGGCCTGGCCTTCCCCTCTAGCTGGCTGAGCAGGTGGGGTAGCAACTGGGGCTGTAACCGTAGCCTGAGAACTCTGCGGGGCACGTCGTGGCTGAGAAGTCTGCGGAGATGCACTCCTCCCAAGTCTAAGGCAATACCTCACCACGTGGCGTATGTCACCACACTCAAAGCAACCTCACGGCTGACGTGGCAGTGGAAACTGTGTGGTACGGGTACTCCAAGACCCTTGAACACCTGAAACACTATGTGAAATCTGAGATGCAAATTGAACTGGCTGACCCACAAAACCTCTACCATGGCGTACTCTTCCCCCAAAATAAGGACCAGTGGGTCTTTCCAATCTACGAAGTCTCCTTACTTCCCTACTCTCTCTCTCCTGACCCCGTCTGTCCTCTCTCTCCTGGACCCACCTGTCCTCTACTCGACGAGAGATCCTTACCACCCGCTGAACTGGGACCACAGGCTGTGTCACCATGACACCTGGAACCTAACCAATGGGAACTCGCTGCTCTGGAGTGGGGGCGGCGGGATTCTGGGTCCCTCCCCCGATCTGGGAAGTAGTTGGTACAACCTGAATCAATCCCGCCTGACCTAACGTACCAAACATGCTCAGGAACTGTGCTAATGTCTCCTGAAGAGCTGGAGTAGTAGCGGTAGTAGGTGTGTCAGGTGCCTGGACTTTGGCTGGAACTGCTGGTGGTACCTCGGCGGCAGCTCGCTTAGGTGCTCTGGCTGCACCACGTGCGCGTCCTCGGCCTCTACCCCGGCCCCGACATCTGACGGCTCTCGCGAGGGGCGCGGCTGTCTGATCATCTCTAATAGCATGTGTTCTCACCATCTGTGAGAGAATGGAAGACAAAGGTTTAGAATCTCGCACGTCAGGGAATCAAATGAAGTGGAATTTTCTTAACGGTTACATAGCCTCTCGTAGATAAGTACAGACGTCTCCGTACCGATCAGCGAGACTCTAATAAACCGGCTTGTGATTCATGACTCCTATGAACCTAGAGCTCTGATACCAACTTGTCACGACCCCAGTTCGCCCTCCGTGAAGCGTCGTGACGGCACCTAGTCTCTATGACTAGGTAAGCCTAAATTTGCGAAAAATAACTGTACTTGCGGAAGTAAAACAATTTAAAAATAGAAATAAAGTATTAATAGTGTTTAAATGGCCGCTCGGCACACACCATATGTAAACTCAAAACCAATATCTAAATCCAAGACCCGGAAACTCACGAATCACAAGCTAAGACAGAGAAATACTACATAGCTCTAACTCTGGAATTTCCTAATAAGAACAAAAAGTATAGAAGGGCTAAAATACAAAAAAAACAGGAATGGAAAGGGACTCCTCAGTCTGCGGATGCGGCAGATATACCTCGAAGTCTCTAAGTAGTCGCCTCCCTCATGGATGATAAGCCTGAGAAAGTACCTGGATCTGTACATGAAAAACATGCGCAGAAGAGGCATGAGTACGCCACAGCGGTACTCAATAAGTGCCAAGCCTAACCTCGGTCGGGTAGTGACGAGGAAGGTCAGGGCCCTACTGAGGTTAAATAAAATATAAGGATTTACAGTGTGATATAAAACAGTGTAAATAAGTGCAACAGTAAGAAATATCATAGAATTGAAGAACAATAAAAACTAGAACAGAGACAAACAAACCACAGAAAGAAATACAGCTCAACACAGAGATAACAACTGGGGCACCTTTCAGGATACCGTCCTGTGGTTCCAATCACAACTATCCAATGGATCTCCTGGGATACCGTCCCGCAGTCCATCATATATCTGTCCGAAGGCTCTCCGGGGATCCCGTCCCGTAGTCCAACTATATATGCGCGGGGGATCTACCGGAAATCTCGATCCGTAGTCCCCAAATATAATATGCAGGGGAATCTATCGAGAATCTAACTCCTAAAGAAAATATGCAGGGGGATCTATCGGGAATCTAACCCGCAGTCCCAAAGTAAATGTGCAGGGGGATCTATCGGGAATCTAACCCGCAGTCCCAAAGTAAACAGACAAGGGGAAGCTACCGGAATCCCACATCCGTAGTCCCAATGTAATTACACAGTGGCAGGAAGAAAATATTCAGAGAAGGGGGAAATTTCATATTAAGGCAACAATAATTCTAGCCTAGCATGCTGTACAGAGTTCAGGTAAACAGGTTGAACGATTAAAACAATTAAATCACTTAGACATGCTTTCCTAAGCTAACAACAGGCTTAACAGTGCAAGTAATAAAGGCAGGAAAAGAAACATGCTAAAGAATACTTTACGAAAAATCGGATTTCCAACAATTTGCACAAGTACGCGCTCGTCACCTCATGCACAAGGCAATTCAGTTACCAAATACACCAATCCTAAGGGGAAGGTCCCCCACACAAGGTTAGACAAGCCACTTACCTCGAACCGGCTCAAAATCAACTAGAAACCACGTTCTTGCCACGAGTATCCGACTCCAAACGGCCCAAATCTATTCAATTCCATTTCATAATGTAAATAATACTTCAAGAAGCTGAATCTACAGTTAAATTCTAAGCTAATATACGAAATTATGTAAAATGACCAAAACGCCCCTCGAGCCCACGTCTCGGAATTGGGTAAAATTTATATTTCCAGAAACCTCGCACTCTCACGAGTCGAACCATACCAAAATTGTCCAAATCCTATAACATTTCGACCCTCAAATCCGTGATTCTATCCGAGAGGGTTTTCTAAACTTTTCCAACAAAATTCACGGATTAAATGCCAAAACTAGTAATAGATTCGAGTAATCTAACCAAAATTAAGTTAAGAACACTTACCGCATTATTCCCTCTGAAAATCTCTCGAAAAATTGCCTCACCCGAGCTCCAAATCACCAAAAATGGAAAAGGGACGAAGTCCCATTTTCAGAACTTGAAATAATCTGTCCAGCAATATTCGCGCCTGCGGTTACTGTTCACCGCAGATGCGGTTACTATTCACCGCAGGTGCGGTTACTATTCACCGCAGGTGCGGTTACTGTTCACCGCAGAAGCGAAAAATGCAGAAGCTGAAATTTTTGCAGCTTTCTTCAAGTCCGAATTGATCCGTTAACCATCCGAAACATGCCCGAGGCCCCCGGGACCTCAACCAAACATGCCAACCAATCCTAAAACATCATTCAAACTTGTACCAATCTTTAAAATACTTCAAACAACATTCACACCTATTTTTCATCGAATTCAAGCCTAAGAATTTCAAAAACTCTAAAAATACGCTTTCGATCAAAAAGTCTATCAAACCTCGTCTGAATGACCTGAAATTTTGCACACACGTCACATTCAACACTACGGAGCTACTCCAACTTCCAGAATATCATTCCGGCCCTCGAATCATAATCTCGCTATCGAACCGGAAACTACTTGTATAAACAAAAACAAAAAATCATAGTTGCTTTTAGACTTGCCCTTTCAAAATAAAATGAGAC
>NW_017683692.1:0-3083 GCF_001879085.1 Nicotiana attenuata
CTAGTCGCCTTTTTGCCAACATTAGGGCTCCAATCTCTGAGTTGCGCCTTTTTAGACAGAGGGCCTCCATCCCCTAGTCGCCTTTTGCCAACATTAGGGTTCCAATCCTTGAGTTATTCCTTTTTAGACATAAGGCCTCTATTCCCTAGTCGCCTTTTGCCAACATTAGGGCTCCAATCCCTGAGTTGAGCCTTTTTAGACATAGGGCCTCCATTCCCTAGTCGCCTTTTGCCAACATTAGGGCTCCAATCCCTGAGTTGTGCCTTTTTAGACATAGGGCCTCCATTCCCTAGTCGCCTTTTGCCAACATTAGGGCTCCAATCCCTGAGTTGTGCCTTTTTAGACATAGGGCCTCCATTCCCTAGTCGCCTTTTGCCAACATTAGGGCTCCAATCCCTGAGTTGTGCCTTTTTAGACATAGGGCCTCCATTCCCTAGTCGCCTTTTGCCAACATTAGGGCTCCAATCCCTGAGTTGTGCCTTTTTAGACATAGGGCCTCCATTCCCTAGTCGCCTTTTGCCAACATTAGGGCTCCAATCCCTGAGTTGTGCCTTTTTAGACATAGGGCCTCCATTCCCTAGTCGCCTTTTGCCAACATTAGGGCTCCAATCCCTGAGTTGTGCCTTTTTAGACATAGGGCCTCCATTCCCTAGTCGCCTTTTGCCAACATTAGGGCTCCAATCCCTGAGTTGTGCCTTTTTAGACATAGGGCCTCCATTCCCTAGTCGCCTTTTGCCAACATTAGGGCTCCAATCCCTGAGTTGTGCCTTTTTAGACATAGGGCCTCCATTCCCTAGTCGCCTTTTGCCAACATTAGGGCTCCAATCCCTGAGTTGTGCCTTTTTAGACATAGGGCCTCCATTCCCTAGTCGCCTTTTGCCAACATTAGGGCTCCAATCCCTGAGTTGTGCCTTTTTAGACATAGGGCCTCCATTCCCTAGTCGCCTTTTGCCAACATTAGGGCTCCAATCCCTGAGTTGTGCCTTTTTAGACATAGGGCCTCCATTCCCTAGTCGCCTTTTGCCAACATTAGGGCTCCAATCCCTGAGTTGTGCCTTTTTAGACATAGGGCCTCCATTCCCTAGTCGCCTTTTGCCAACATTAGGGCTCCAATCCCTGAGTTGTGCCTTTTTAGACATAGGGCCTCCATTCCCTAGTCGCCTTTTGCCAACATTAGGGCTCCAATCCCTGAGTTGTGCCTTTTTAGACATAGGGCCTCCATTCCCTAGTCGCCTTTTGCCAACATTAGGGCTCCAATCCCTGAGTTGTGCCTTTTTAGACATAGGGCCTCCATTCCCTAGTCGCCTTTTGCCAACATTAGGGCTCCAATCCCTGAGTTGTGCCTTTTTAGACATAGGGCCTCCATTCCCTAGTCGCCTTTTGCCAACATTAGGGCTCCAATCCCTGAGTTGTGCCTTTTTAGACATAGGGCCTCCATTCCCTAGTCGCCTTTTGCCAACATTAGGGCTCCAATCCCTGAGTTGTGCCTTTTTAGACATAGGGCCTCCATTCCCTAGTCGCCTTTTGCCAACATTAGGGCTCCAATCCCTGAGTTGTGCCTTTTTAGACATAGGGCCTCCATTCCCTAGTCGCCTTTTGCCAACATTAGGGCTCCAATCCCTGAGTTGTGCCTTTTTAGACATAGGGCCTCCATTCCCTAGTCGCCTTTTGCCAACATTAGGGCTCCAATCCCTGAGTTGTGCCTTTTTAGACATAGGGCCTCCATTCCCTAGTCGCCTTTTGCCAACATTAGGGCTCCAATCCCTGAGTTGTGCCTTTTTAGACATAGGGCCTCCATTCCCTAGTCGCCTTTTGCCAACATTAGGGCTCCAATCCCTGAGTTGTGCCTTTTTAGACATAGGGCCTCCATTCCCTAGTCGCCTTTTGCCAACATTAGGGCTCCAATCCCTGAGTTGTGCCTTTTTAGACATAGGGCCTCCATTCCCTAGTCGCCTTTTGCCAACATTAGGGCTCCAATCCCTGAGTTGTGCCTTTTTAGACATAGGGCCTCCATTCCCTAGTCGCCTTTTGCCAACATTAGGGCTCCAATCCCTGAGTTGTGCCTTTTTAGACATAGGGCCTCCATTCCCTAGTCGCCTTTTGCCAACATTAGGGCTCCAATCCCTGAGTTGTGCCTTTTTAGACATAGGGCCTCCATTCCCTAGTCGCCTTTTGCCAACATTAGGGCTCCAATCCCTGAGTTGTGCCTTTTTAGACATAGGGCCTCCATTCCCTAGTCGCCTTTTGCCAACATTAGGGCTCCAATCCCTGAGTTGTGCCTTTTTAGACATAGGGCCTCCATTCCCTAGTCGCCTTTTGCCAACATTAGGGCTCCAATCCCTGAGTTGTGCCTTTTTAGACATAGGGCCTCCATTCCCTAGTCGCCTTTTGCCAACATTAGGGCTCCAATCCCTGAGTTGTGCCTTTTTAGACATAGGGCCTCCATTCCCTAGTCGCCTTTTGCCAACATTAGGGCTCCAATCCCTGAGTTGTGCCTTTTTAGACATAGGGCCTCCATTCCCTAGTCGCCTTTTGCCAACATTAGGGCTCCAATCCCTGAGTTGTGCCTTTTTAGACATAGGGCCTCCATTCCCTAGTCGCCTTTTGCCAACATTAGGGCTCCAATCCCTGAGTTGTGCCTTTTTAGACATAGGGCCTCCATTCCCTAGTCGCCTTTTGCCAACATTAGGGCTCCAATCCCTGAGTTGTGCCTTTTTAGACATAGGGCCTCCATTCCCTAGTCGCCTTTTGCCAACATTAGGGCTCCAATCCCTGAGTTGTGCCTTTTTAGACATAGGGCCTCCATTCCCTAGTCGCTTGTTTGCCAACATTAGGGTTCCAATCCTTGAGTTATGCCATTTCAGACATAGGGCCTCCATTCCCTACTCGCCTTTGCCAACATTAGGGCTCCAATTCCTGAGTTGTGCCTCTTTAGACATAGGGCCTCCATTCCTTAGTCGCCTTTTGCCAACATTAGGGCTCCAACCCCTGAGTTGTGCCTTTTAGACATAGGGCCTACATTCCCTAGTCGCCTTTTGCCAACATTAGGGCTCCAACCCCTGAGTTGTGCCTTTTTAGACATA
>NW_017683692.1:8051-8262 GCF_001879085.1 Nicotiana attenuata
TTGCCAACATTAGGGCTCCAATTCTTGAGTTGTGCCTTTTTAGACATATGGCCTCCATTCCCTAGTCGCTTGTTTGCCAACATTAGGGTTCCAATCCTTGAGTTATGCCATTTCAGACATAGGGCCTCCATTCCCTAGTCGCCTTTTGCCAACATTAGGGCTCCAATCCCTGAGTTGTGCCTTTTTCGACATACGGCCTCCATTCCCTAGT
>NW_017683693.1:0-448 GCF_001879085.1 Nicotiana attenuata
GAATGTAGGCCCTATGTCTAAAAACTGAACTCAGGGATTGGAGCCCTAATGTTGGTAAAAAGGGGACTAGGTAATGGAGGCCCTATCTCTAAAATCTCAACTCAGGTATTGGAGCCCTAATATTGGTAAAAAGGCGACTAGGGAATGGAGGCCCTATGTCTAAAAACTCAACTCAGGGATTCGAGCCCTAATGTTGGTTAAACGACGACTAGGGAATCGAGGCCCTATGTCTAAAAACTCAACTCAGGGATTGGATCCCTAATGTTGGTAAAAAGGCGACTAGGGAATGAGGCCCTATGTCTAAAATCTCAACTCAGGAATTGGAGCCCTAATGTTGGTAAAAAGGCGACTAGAGAATGGAGGCCCTATGTCTAAAAACTCAACTCAAGGATTAAAGCCCTAATGTTGGTAAAAGACGACTGGGGAATGGAGGCCCTATGTCTAAAAA
>NW_017683693.1:5240-8260 GCF_001879085.1 Nicotiana attenuata
AACTCAGGGATTCGAGCCCTAATGTTGGTAAAAGGCGACTAGGGAATGGAGGCCCTATGTCTAAAAACTCAACTCAGGGATTGGAGCCCTAATATTGACAAAATGCTACTAGGGAATGGAGGCCCTATGTCTATAAACTCAACTCAGGGATTGGAGCCCTAATGTTGGTAAAAAGGCGACTAGCGAACGGAGGCCCTATGTCTACAAACTCAAATCAGGGATTGGCGCCCTAATGTTGGTAAAAGGCGACTAGGGAATGGAGGCCCTATGTCTAAAAACTCAACTCAGGGATTGGAGCCCTAATGTTGGTAAAAGGCGACTAGGGAATGGAGGCCCTATGTCTAAAAACTCAACTCAGGGATTGGAGCCCTAATGTTGGAAAAAGGCGACTAGGGAATGGAGGCCCTATGTCTAAAAACTCAACTCAGGGATTGGAGCCCTAATGTTGGAAAAAGGCGACTAGGGAATGGAGGCCCTATGTCTAAAAACTCAACTCAGGGATTGGAGCCCTAATGTTGGAAAAAGGCGACTAGGGAATGGAGGCCCTATGTCTAAAAACTCAACTCAGGGATTGGAGCCCTAATGTTGGAAAAAGGCGACTAGGGAATGGAGGCCCTATGTCTAAAAACTCAACTCAGGGATTGGAGCCCTAATGTTGGAAAAAGGCGACTAGGGAATGGAGGCCCTATGTCTAAAAACTCAACTCAGGGATTGGAGCCCTAATGTTGGAAAAAGGCGACTAGGGAATGGAGGCCCTATGTCTAAAAACTCAACTCAGGGATTGGAGCCCTAATGTTGGAAAAAGGCGACTAGGGAATGGAGGCCCTATGTCTAAAAACTCAACTCAGGGATTGGAGCCCTAATGTTGGAAAAAGGCGACTAGGGAATGGAGGCCCTATGTCTAAAAACTCAACTCAGGGATTGGAGCCCTAATGTTGGAAAAAGGCGACTAGGGAATGGAGGCCCTATGTCTAAAAACTCAACTCAGGGATTGGAGCCCTAATGTTGGAAAAAGGCGACTAGGGAATGGAGGCCCTATGTCTAAAAACTCAACTCAGGGATTGGAGCCCTAATGTTGGAAAAAGGCGACTAGGGAATGGAGGCCCTATGTCTAAAAACTCAACTCAGGGATTGGAGCCCTAATGTTGGAAAAAGGCGACTAGGGAATGGAGGCCCTATGTCTAAAAACTCAACTCAGGGATTGGAGCCCTAATGTTGGAAAAAGGCGACTAGGGAATGGAGGCCCTATGTCTAAAAACTCAACTCAGGGATTGGAGCCCTAATGTTGGAAAAAGGCGACTAGGGAATGGAGGCCCTATGTCTAAAAACTCAACTCAGGGATTGGGGCCCAAATGTTGGAAAAAGGCGACTAGGGAATGGAGGCCCTATGTCTAAAAACTCAACTCAGGGATTGGAGCCCTAATGTTGGAAAAAGGCAACTAGGGAATGGAAGCCCTATGTCTAAAAACACAACTCAGGGATTGGAGCCCTAATGTTGGAAAAAGGCGACTAGGGAATGGAGGCCCTATGTCTAAAAACTCAACTCAGGGATTGGAGCCCTAATGTTGGAAAAAGGCGACTAGGGAATGGAGGCCCTATGTCTAAAAACTCAACTCAGGGATTGGAGCCCTAATGTTGGAAAAAGGCGACTAGGGAATGGAGGCCCTATGTCTAAAAACTCAACTCAGGGATTGGAGCCCTAATGTTGGAAAAAGGCGACTAGGGAATGGAGGCCCTATGTCTAAAAACTCAACTCAGGGATTGGAGCCCTAATGTTGGAAAAAGGCGACTAGGGAATGGAGGCCCTATGTCTAAAAACTCAACTCAGGGATTGGAGCCCTAATGTTGGCAAAAGGCGACTAGGGAATGGAGGCCCTATGTCTAAAAACTCAACTCAGGGATTGGAGCCCTAATGTTGGAAAAAGGCGACTAGGGAATGGAGGCCCTATGTCTAAAATCTCAACTTTGGGATTGGAGCCCTAATGTTGGAAAAAGGCGACTAGGGAATGGAGGCCCTATGTCTAAAAACTCAACTCAGGGATTGGAGCCCTAATGTTGGCAAAAGGCGACTAGGGAATGGAGGCCCTATGTCTAAAAACTCAACTCAGGGATTGGAGCCCTAATGTTGGAAAAAGGCGACTAGGGAATGGAGGCCCTATGTCTAAAAACTCAACTCAGGGATTGGAGCCCTAATGTTGGTAAAAGGCGACTAGGGAATGGAGGCCCTATGTCTAAAAACTCAACTCAGGGATTGGAGCCCTAATGTTGGTAAAAGGCGACTAGGGAATGGAGGCCCTATGTCTAAAAACTCAACTCAGGGATTGGAGCCCTAATGTTGGTAAAAGGCGACTAGGGAATGGAGGCCCTATGTCTAAAAACTCAACTCAGGGATTGGAGCCCTAATGTTGGGAAAAAGGCGACTAGGGAATGGAGGCCCTATGTCTAAAAACTCAACTCAGGGATTGGAGCCCTAATGTTGGGAAAAAGGCGACTAGGGAATGGAGGCCCTATGTCTAAAAACTCAACTCAGGGATTGGAGCCCTAATGTTGGGAAAAAGGCGACTAGGGAATGGAGGCCCTATGTCTAAAAACTCAACTCAGGGATTGGAGCCCTAATGTTGGTAAAAGGCGACTAGGGAATGGAGGCCCTATGTCTAAAAACTCAACTCAGGGATTGGAGCCCTAATGTTGGTAAAAAGGCGACTAGGGAATGGAGGCCCTATGTCTAAAAACTCAACTCAAGGATTAAAGCCCTAATGTTGGTAAAAGACGACTAGGGAATGGAGGCCCTATGTCTAAAAACTCAACTTAGGGATTGGAGCCCTAATGTTGGTAAAAAAGCGACTAGGGAATGGAGGCCCTATGTCTAAAATCTCAACTTAGGGATTGGAGCCCTAATATTGGCAAAAGGCGACTAGGGAATGGAGGCCCTATGTCTAAAAACTGAACTCAGGGATTGGAGCCCTAATATTGGTAGAAAGGCGACTAGGGAATGGAGGCCCTATGTATAAAAACTCAAC
>NW_017683694.1:0-3026 GCF_001879085.1 Nicotiana attenuata
TTGTGCCTTTTTAGACATAGGGGCTCTATTCCCTAGTCGCCTTTTGCCAACATTAGGGCTCCAATCCTTGAGTTGTGCCTTTTTAGACATAGGGACTCCATTCCCTAGTCGCCTTTTCCCAACATTAGGGCTCCAATCCCTGAGTTGTGCCTTCTTAGACATAGGGCTTCCATTCCCTAGTCGCCTTTTGCCAACATTAGGGCTCCAATCCCTGAGTTGTGCCTTTTTAGACATAGGGCCTCCATTCCCTAGTCGCCTTTTGCCAACATTAGGGCTCCAATCCCTGAGTTGTGCCTTTTTAGACATAGGGCCTCCATTCCCTAGTCGCCTTTTGCCAACATTAGGGCTCCAATCCCTGAGTTGTGCCTTTTTAGACATAGGGCCTCCATTCCCTAGTCGCCTTTTGCCAACATTAGGGCTCCAATCCCTGAGTTGTGCCTTTTTAGACATAGGGCCTCCATTCCCTAGTCGCCTTTTGCCAACATTAGGGCTCCAATCCCTGAGTTGTGCCTTTTTAGACATAGGGCCTCCATTCCCTAGTCGCCTTTTGCCAACATTAGGGCTCCAATCCCTGAGTTGTGCCTTTTTAGACATAGGGCCTCCATTCCCTAGTCGCCTTTTGCCAACATTAGGGCTCCAATCCCTGAGTTGTGCCTTTTTAGACATAGGGCCTCCATTCCCTAGTCGCCTTTTGCCAACATTAGGGCTCCAATCCCTGAGTTGTGCCTTTTTAGACATAGGGCCTCCATTCCCTAGTCGCCTTTTGCCAACATTAGGGCTCCAATCCCTGAGTTGTGCCTTTTTAGACATAGGGCCTCCATTCCCTAGTCGCCTTTTGCCAACATTAGGGCTCCAATCCCTGAGTTGTGCCTTTTTAGACATAGGGCCTCCATTCCCTAGTCGCCTTTTGCCAACATTAGGGCTCCAATCCCTGAGTTGTGCCTTTTTAGACATAGGGCCTCCATTCCCTAGTCGCCTTTTGCCAACATTAGGGCTCCAATCCCTGAGTTGTGCCTTTTTAGACATAGGGCCTCCATTCCCTAGTCGCCTTTTGCCAACATTAGGGCTCCAATCCCTGAGTTGTGCCTTTTTAGACATAGGGCCTCCATTCCCTAGTCGCCTTTTGCCAACATTAGGGCTCCAATCCCTGAGTTGTGCCTTTTTAGACATAGGGCCTCCATTCCCTAGTCGCCTTTTGCCAACATTAGGGCTCCAATCCCTGAGTTGTGCCTTTTTAGACATAGGGCCTCCATTCCCTAGTCGCCTTTTGCCAACATTAGGGCTCCAATCCCTGAGTTGTGCCTTTTTAGACATAGGGCCTCCATTCCCTAGTCGCCTTTTGCCAACATTAGGGCTCCAATCCCTGAGTTGTGCCTTTTTAGACATAGGGCCTCCATTCCCTAGTCGCCTTTTGCCAACATTAGGGCTCCAATCCCTGAGTTGTGCCTTTTTAGACATAGGGCCTCCATTCCCTAGTCGCCTTTTGCCAACATTAGGGCTCCAATCCCTGAGTTGTGCCTTTTTAGACATAGGGCCTCCATTCCCTAGTCGCCTTTTGCCAACATTAGGGCTCCAATCCCTGAGTTGTGCCTTTTTAGACATAGGGCCTCCATTCCCTAGTCGCCTTTTGCCAACATTAGGGCTCCAATCCCTGAGTTGTGCCTTTTTAGACATAGGGCCTCCATTCCCTAGTCGCCTTTTGCCAACATTAGGGCTCCAATCCCTGAGTTGTGCCTTTTTAGACATAGGGCCTCCATTCCCTAGTCGCCTTTTGCCAACATTAGGGCTCCAATCCCTGAGTTGTGCCTTTTTAGACATAGGGCCTCCATTCCCTAGTCGCCTTTTGCCAACATTAGGGCTCCAATCCCTGAGTTGTGCCTTTTTAGACATAGGGCCTCCATTCCCTAGTCGCCTTTTGCCAACATTAGGGCTCCAATCCCTGAGTTGTGCCTTTTTAGACATAGGGCCTCCATTCCCTAGTCGCCTTTTGCCAACATTAGGGCTCCAATCCCTGAGTTGTGCCTTTTTAGACATAGGGCCTCCATTCCCTAGTCGCCTTTTGCCAACATTAGGGCTCCAATCCCTGAGTTGTGCCTTTTTAGACATAGGGCCTCCATTCCCTAGTCGCCTTTTGCCAACATTAGGGCTCCAATCCCTGAGTTGTGCCTTTTTAGACATAGGGCCTCCATTCCCTAGTCGCCTTTTGCCAACATTAGGGCTCCAATCCCTGAGTTGTGCCTTTTTAGACATAGGGCCTCCATTCCCTAGTCGCCTTTTGCCAACATTAGGGCTCCAATCCCTGAGTTGTGCCTTTTTAGACATAGGGCCTCCATTCCCTAGTCGCCTTTTGCCAACATTAGGGCTCCAATCCCTGAGTTGTGCCTTTTTAGACATAGGGCCTCCATTCCCTAGTCGCCTTTTGCCAACATTAGGGCTCCAATCCCTGAGTTGTGCCTTTTTAGACATAGGGCCTCCATTCCCTAGTCGCCTTTTGCCAACATTAGGGCTCCAATCCCTGAGTTGTGCCTTTTTAGACATAGGGCCTCCATTCCCTAGTCGCCTTTTGCCAACATTAGGGCTCCAATCCCTGAGTTGTGCCTTTTTAGACATAGGGCCTCCATTCCCTAGTCGCCTTTTGCCAACATTAGGGCTCCAATCCCTGAGTTGTGCCTTTTTAGACATAGGGCCTCCATTCCCTAGTCGCCTTTTGCCAACATTAGGGCTCCAATCCCTGAGTTGTGCCTTTTTAGACATAGGGCCTCCATTCCCTAGTCGCCTTTTGCCAACATTAGGGCTCCAATCCCTGAGTTTTCCCTTTTTAGACATAGGACCCTCCATTCCCTAGTCGCCTTTTGCCAAAATTAGGGTTCAATCCTTGAGTTGTGCTTTTTTAGACATAGGGCCTCCATTCCCTAGTTGCGTTTTGCCAACATTAGTGCTCCAATCCCTGAGTTGTGCCTTTTTAGACATAGGGGCTCTATTCCCTAGTCGCCTTTTGCCAACATTAGGGCTCCAATCCTTGAGTT
>NW_017683694.1:8025-8260 GCF_001879085.1 Nicotiana attenuata
GGCTAAGTCCCTGGAGTTGTGCCTTTTTAGACATAGGGCCTCCATTCCCTAGTCGCCTTTTGCCAACATTAGGGCTCCAATCCCTGAGTTGAACCTTTTTAGAAATAGGGCTCCATTCCCTAGTCGCCTTTTGCCATCATTAGGTCTCCAATCCCTGAGTTGAGCCTTTTTAGACATAGGGCCTCCATTCCCTAGTCGCCTTTTGCCAACATTAGGGCTCCAATCCCTGAGTTTT
>NW_017683695.1:0-3526 GCF_001879085.1 Nicotiana attenuata
CCCTGATGGAACTCCAAATGCACATTTTGCTGGATTAAGCTTGAGGTTGTACCTGCAGAGTCTCTGGAAGAATTTCCTCAAATCCCTAACATGATCACATTGTTTCCTCGACTTTATGATCACGTCGTCCACATAGACCTCGATTTCCTGATGTATCATGTCATGGAACATGGTAGTCATTGCCCTCATATACGTTGCCCCTGCGTTCTTCAACCCGAATGGCATGACCCTGTAACAGTACGTCCCCCAAGGTGTGATGAATGCTGTCTTTTCCGCATCCTCCTCATCCATCAAAATCTGGTGATAGCCCGCGTAACAATCCACAAAGGAAGCAATCTCATGTTTGGCACAATTGTCAATCAATATATGGATGTTTGGAAGTGGGAAGTTGTCCTTCGGGCTCGCCTTATTGAGATCACGGTAATCAACACATACTCTGGTCTTCCCATCCTTCTTTGGTACCGGCACCACATTAGCTAACCAGGTAGGATATCGAGTAACTCGTATGACCTTCGCCTCAAGCTGCTTGGTAACTTCTTCTTTGATTTTCACACTGATATCTGTTTTAAATTTCCTCAACTTCTGCTTGACAGGCGGGCATTCCGAATGAACGGGCAATTTGTGGACCACCAAATCGGTACTTAAACCTGGCATGTCATCATATGACCATGCGAAAACATCTTTGTATTCGAGCAACAATTCAATTATCTCCTCCCTGAGCGGGGCTTTCAAATGGACACTTATTTTTGTTTCCCGAACATTCTCCCGATCCCCTAGATTGATTGCCTCTGTGTCATTCAAGTTAGGCTTGAGTTTTTCCTCAAATTGATTTAACTCTTTGCTGATTTCTTCCAAAACTTCCTCATCATCGTATTCCCCTCCGTCCTCACACTCAATTTCCTGTATTACTATTTCACATTGATTATCAAGACTAGGCCGGAGACTCCTTATGCATGACACATCATTGAAACCAGCATAAAAGGGACTGTACAAAAGAGAAAAGAAAACAAAAGAAAGACTATCAGGAAAGAAGAAAAGAGGAAATTGAATTTCATTATAATTGTAAGATAACAAGGTTTAACTCATCCAAACGGACGGAACATAGAAATCTGAATTACAACCCTGGAAATAATCCAGATTTAGTAGTCAAATCGAAAACTAACTACCACGACTCCATCCGAATTGGAAGAGGAGTAGCCTTCCAGTTATTGAGCTTAGCCTGAGATCCCACGAACTGCACATCAACTCTACTCGGACCTTCGCCTGGTTCCACCATATTCACTTCATCGAACACCTTTTCGAACCTTGCGAGCATCTCCTTGTCAGGTTCTATTACCACAGAATTTGGCATTGCTGTTGCTGGGCGTTGTTTAGTACCAGGCCGGAAGAAGGAACGGGAAAGGCGGGGAATAGGTTTTGGAAGGGTCCACACTCTCTTTTTCATCTTTTTGGCTCTCCTTATGTCAGCTGAAGTGGGTTTGAAACCTAGCCCAAAAGTGTCTAGATTTCCGGGGAGAGACACCGGCTGTGTGATTCCTTGCAGTGAAGCACCCAACCCCTTTCCGGGCAAGAATCCATTTCTTATCATCTCTGAGGCTACCATAACAGATGCGGCAGCTATCTTGGGCATAGGAACACACTCTCCTTCCGGGATTTTATCAACTGGCACTGTATCAATGACTTGATACACCCAGGGACCTTTGTCATTTTCAACTTCCTCAAAGGATGTAATAGCATTACAAGAATTGTCCTCTCCATGAACCACGATCTCCTGCCGATCCCATTCAAACTTGACCATTTGATGCAAAGTAGATGGTACTGCCTTGGCGGCATGAATCCAGGGTCGTCCCAATAAAAGATTGTAGGAAACACTAACATCGAGCACTTGAAACTCCATCGTGAATTCCACAGGTCCTATTGTTAGCTCCAACACAATATCTCCCACTGTGTTTTTCCCTCCGCCGTCAAATCCCCGTACACAGATGCTGTTTTTATGAATTCTTTCCCTGTCAACTT
The DNA here is from genome assembly GCF_001879085.1 of Nicotiana attenuata. Lineage (NCBI taxonomy): Eukaryota > Viridiplantae > Streptophyta > Magnoliopsida > Solanales > Solanaceae > Nicotiana > Nicotiana attenuata. The sequence continues at coordinate 2,017 of NW_017683695.1, forward strand.
GCAACTTTTCTAGAGTGGAAAGAGGGCAAATGTTGGCACTAGACCCATTATCAATTAACACCCGAGTCACCACGGAATCTTCACACTTCACTGTGAGGTACAAGGCTCTATTATGTTCAGTTCCTTCCAATGGTAACTCGTCATCAGAAAATGTCACCCTGTTTACCTCAAAAATCTTATTTGCAATCTTCTCAAGATGATTCACAGTAATTTTATCTGGCACATGAGCTTCGTTTAGAATCTTCATCAGGGCCCGGCGGTGTTCATCCGAATGGATCAATAAGGACAATAATGAAATATGTGCTGGGGTTTTCCTCAATTGTTCCACAATCGAATAGTCTTGGGCCTTCATCTTTTTCAGGAACTCTTCAGCTTCTTCTTCGGTAACAGCCCTCTTTATCGGTGCCGGATTGTCTTTAGCTGCTTTAACCTTTCTCAACTCTTCAGGGGCAAAGCACCTCCCTGATCTAGTCAACCCATGAGTTTCACACACCTCTTCTTTAATTTCCTTTCCTTGGTATATCACAGTCACCCTGTCATAATTCCACGGGACGGCTTTCTCACTAACCACGGGCAATTGGGTCACCGGTTTGATGATGACTGGCTCTGTTCGAGCGCCTTTTACAACCAACACAGGCTCGACCGCTGCTCCTGGTATTGTCACCTTAACAGGCCCTGGTTTTATTACCCTCACTGGTTCACTGACTGTCTGGCCCACTGCGACCAAAGCTTTCTTATCAACCAATTCCTCTTTTGCTTTACTTTCGCTTGCTTTAATCATCATCACAGTCTGCGACGGCTTCTTGTATTCTCCCTTCTGCACTATCTCGATCATGTGACCTCATGATGAATTGGTAGCGGATTCTGTGTGATGTTGGGAGTCTCCGGAACCTGCACCTCAATTCTCCGTGTATCAATCAATTCCTGAATGGCAGTTTTCAGATGCCAACACTTCTCTGTATCATGTCCAGGCGCTCCTGAGCAGTACTCACAATTCACTGAATGGTCCAGGTTCCTTGGAGGAGGGTTTGGTAATTTAGGTTCGATCGGGTTCAACATACCTAACTGCCTCAGTCTGTGGTATAGGCTCGTATAAGATTCTCCCAAGGGAGTAAAAGTCTCCTTCTTCTGCGACCTATCATTCTTATATGCAGGATTGGGTTGGAAACTGGTTCCAGCGGCATTTCGGTTGGTTCTTGGGGGTGGGTAAGTGTTTTGGGGAGTGGGTGCGCGCCATTGGGCACGAGTAGGAGGTTGTGGATATGTCTGGGCGTGATGGACAGAGAAATGGGGAGTAGGAGGTGGGTAGTAATGCTGTGGTGGGCCATATGAGGTATGCGGGTAAGCTCGGGGGTGAGGGCGAGGTTGGTGATAATATGGTGCCGGACCCCTGGACCAAACCCTTGATTCCACTACTGCCACTTGTTCTTTCTTCTTCTTGCCCAATACTCCTCCAGTGCCGCTTTGAATGGCCTGCGTGGTTGCTTTGAGTGCTGAGTAGCTCATAATT
>NW_017683695.1:4552-8257 GCF_001879085.1 Nicotiana attenuata
GTACATTTCGGCCATCTGCTGCTTTAACTTATACATCTCCTCTCTCATTGTATTCACATCCATTGCCTCCTCCTCTCTGGATGGGTCAACGATGCTTGCTTCTAGATCTTGGTTGGCCATTTTCGACTTGTCTTTGGAGCGTGTGTTGTAAGGGTGGGTTGCCAGAATGCCAGTCAGCTTATCACCTGCCTGAACTTATCAACAACAACTTGTTAGCGGTTAGGGCATTAACAAATAGATAACCGCACATTGATGGATGGATGCACCTAAGCAGTCAAACGTTGCTATTATGTCGCTGTTCAATCACATGCGTCATCCCGGCTTTTATTTCCTTCTCTTGCCAATTAGTTCCCACTCTTATCTTTCCCTTTTTACTTTGTTCTTCGCTCCCTCTTTTGGATTCTCTTTCCTTTGATTTTTCCCCTATTTGTATCATTCCTTTTAGTTTTCCTTTTATTATTTAGAAATGGTCGAATCCTATGGAGATTGCCTACGTATCACGACCCCACGTGAATCAGACCAGGCGTAGTTCGCGAAGGATAAATGTAAAGTAGAAGCAGAATATTTTTGGGAATTTTCAAGTTTATTGATAGCAACTACAGACTCCACCATCCCTATCCTAGTTCAAACAAAATACAGACTCAATCAACTGACTGTCTTTAACGAAAAGGGGAATACAGACTCCGATAAAAGAAATACAAGCCCAAGTAACCTAATTCCATTAAAAGGAAATACAGACTCAAAAGGTAAACTCTAGCAGACTCAAAAAAAACTATGAATACATTAAAGCTCCTGGCGCCCGCGGGACATCGTTCGGTCTCGCCGCGGGCCTATATGCAAGTTCCCCTTGGAGTCTGTCTAGGTCATTCATTATCTGCTTCACAAATATCATGACTGATGCAAAGAAGGTGGTACGGGTCATGTTCTCGCACATCTGGCATTTCCGGGTAACAGAATGAGCAACGGTTAAGATTTTCTCTCGGATTCTTCCTTTCTCTTGAAGCAACCGCCCTATCTGCTGGGCCCTAGCCTCCAAAGTCTGCTCAAACGCCTGGCTTTGTTCCCGGAGTTGCTGTAAGTCCATTTCTAACTGTGCCAATGCCCTGTAACAGTGTTCTCTCTCGACTTTGAAGTCCTTTGCCTGTTTAGTCATTCGGTTTTCTGCGGCAGTGACCTTTTCCTTTAATCTTGCGACCTTACTGTCATATTCTTCTTTTAACTGCTTAACCACGCGAGCCCGTTCTTCTGCACTTTTAGCCAATTGCCTAATTCTTTTTCTGCCTTGTCGAGGTCAAAACTGTAATCATTCACCTTTTGCCTTAGATTTGCTATCAGCTTTGTATCTTTGGCACTTCTGACGGGGTTGTCGGCCTCTAGCTTCATCTTTTGGATTTGGGCTCGTAAAACTTCATTCTCCTTGGCCAATTGTTTTCTCTCCCTTTTGTCAGCCGCGGCTTGCAAGCTATTTTCAAATCGGAGGTCTTGGACCTGTTTTTCCAACGCTCCTATGCGGGCCCTGTACTCATTTTCTTTAGCTAACCAAGCCCACTGTTCTTGTGATGAGTCAACAAATTCCTGGATGTGAGGTCTTTTGGCCGGTCTTCCGAATGCAACGTCCCTTCTATACCAAGCCTGATAATCAGGCGACGCCTCTCCTTTGGCCTGATCCCGAACACAAGTATTTGCCGCCAAATATTGACATTCGCTCCAGACTTGGCGGACCACTGCTTCAGGAAACTGGCCATCAGGGCCAATCTCAACCACTTGCAAACTAAGATCATCATCCTTGGGTACTATCTGGCATCTCCCCAGTTGCCTCAACACTCGATACGGTGCGTAAGGCTGAATGCTTCTAAGCCCCATCAGGAGAAAATGTGGTCAAGCTGCCGGCATATATACGACTTCATCAACAGGTAACCATCCCAGTGTCCACTCTATTTGGCTAGCGGTGAGTGACCGAAAATATGTTGTCCAACCCGCGACCCCTTCTGGCAATTTGACCCCTTTAGTTCTTGTGTAAAATTCTTCTATGCATGTTTTTTCTGGAGACCCATAGCTCAAAAACTAAGGGCGATGATACAGATGCTCAATCATCCACATTTGTAATAGTAAGTTGCACCCCTCGAAGAAGGTTTCCCCGGCTTTACAAGCTGTAAGAGCACGGAAGATGTCGGCCAATATCATAGGTGCAAGTGTACTTTTGGCTTGAGTGATTAACGTACTGACAACCCCAGCTATTTTTATGTCAATGTTCCCATCCTTCCTTGGAAATATTAAAAGCCCCAAGAAAGCCACCATATAAGCGAAACATCGATGCTCCTCCCACTTCTGGCGGTTTCCTTTGCTACATATCTTACTTTCTGGGTTGTTGAACCCCCCGATATGACCATAGCGATGATATATGAAGCTTAGAGTACAAAAGCCATTTGCCAGGTCTGTGTTATGGACGGCCCTGACTATTTTTAAGGAGTCTAGAAACTTGTTTACAGCTACAACTCTGGGAGCAACCAAGTATTTGTGCCTCAACGGGACCTCGTCCTTTCCAATGTAACCAGCTATTTCCTCCAACGTCGGGGTAAGCTCAAAATCCGAAAAATGGAACACATTATGTGCTGGGTCCCAACAGGTAACTAGCGTCCTTATAATATCTCCCCGAGGCACAATATCGAGCAAAGCGGTGAGCCCTTTCAAATGTTTCTTGACTGCATCTTGCCCTTCTTTGCCCAAATCGTTCCACCACAGACGCAACTCCAAAGGGATTTTATGCATGATTGAAAAGGGTTCATTTTGAGTCGTGCTCATCCTGCACATTTATTAAGGTGATTTAATAACTTATTTGACCTAAAGAAAAGCAAATAACACTATTTTTTGTTCAAATTTCCAATTTAAAACAGACGGCCCGTTTTGCAGTTACGGCCTTTCAATACTTCGAGGAGAAGATTTTAAGGCTGTGCCTGCTGACCATTGAAACTGACTCAGGGTGGCTGTTCTTGCAAAAACAGCCTTCCGGCGCCCTTTTGGGACATTCGGCTATTTTTTGACAAGAATGGCGTCACCCGACTTATTCACAACAAAATTAAAGTTTGAAATTTTTGGCTATTTTTGCAAAAGGGGTGGTTGGACCCGATGAGGGTTGCCTACGTATCTCACATCCGGTGAGAATCAAACCTGCGTAGTTCGGGCAAATAACTCTAACTATTTCTGAAAAACACTCCTAATTTGAAAATAAAACTTATTTTTCTTTTGGTTTTGTTGGCAACTTCAAGACTCTTTTCATATGTTCTTTTTCCATGGCGAATAAACAAGCTAATTTGAAAATAAAACTCTTTTTGTTTTTCTTTTCCACTGGAAAACAAAAACTACTTTTCTTCTCAAAAATCCGGCAGCATTTCGGCACTACTTGGCCATTGGTTTTTTTTTTCTAGTATAGGTAATTAACTCTTCACACTGCTATTTCTCTTTTCTCTCTCTTTTTTTTTCAATATTGCCCAGATATTCAAAGCCGGTCAGCATGCGAGTCCAAAACAGAAAAATGCACAAGTAGGATGCATCAGGATGGTCCATTATTCCGGGTACACCTGTCCTAGACGGACCCAACCCCTGTGTTGAGTCCCCTAAGTCAAAATGCACGTGATGCAGATACGCGCTCCTACTAGGGATCCGGCATGAAGTCATGTTCTTCTAGGTTCAAAACCTGGGTATGTG
>NW_017683696.1:0-8256 GCF_001879085.1 Nicotiana attenuata
ACAGAGATCCATAGTTTCTTGGCTTGCGGTTATACCGTGTTCGTTGAGTGATTTCGTCTATTGCAGCACCTATAACTAGGCTGACCTAGAAAGGTGCTCCATTCAGGTGGACGGAGGAGTGTTAGGAGAGCTTTCAGAAGCTCAAGACAGCTTTGACTACAACCCAGTCTTGATATTGCCTAAAAGTTCGGGGTCTTATACTGTTTATTGTGATGTCTCGAGTATTGGCCTTGGAGCAGTATTGATGCAGGACGGTAGGGTGATTGCCTATGCGTCCAGACAGCTGAAGGTGCATGAGAAGAATTATCCTGTCTATGATCTCGAGTTAGCTGCTATTATTCACGCCTTGAAGATCTGGCGTCATTATTTGTACGGTGTTCCTTGTGAGATCTATACTGATCACTGGAGTTTGCAGCATCTGTTCAAGCAGAAGGACCTTAATTTGCGCCAGAGGAGGTGGCTAGAGCTGTTGAAGGACTATGATATCACTATCCTGTATAACCCGAGCAAGGCCAATGTGGTGGCCGATGCTTTGAGTCACCGGGCGGAGAGTTTGGGGAGTTTGGCTTATCTACCAGTAGCGAGAGGCCCATCGCGATGGATGTTCAGGCCTTAGCCAGCCAGTTTGTGAGATTGGATCTTTCGGAGCCCAGTCGGGTCCTTGCTTGTGTGGTTTCTCGGTCTTCCTTGTTAGATCGTATCCGGGAACATCAGTATGATGACCCTCGTTTGCTTGTCCTCAAGGACAAGGTTCTGCGTGGCGATGCCAGAGATGTGACCATTGGTGATGACGGGGTATTGAGGATGCAGGGTCGGATATGTGTGCCCACTGTTGATGGTCTTCGGGAGTTGATTCTAGAGTAGGCCCATAGTTCGCGATATTCCATCCATCCGAGTGCCGCGAAGATACACCGGGATTTGAGGTAGCACTATTGGTCGAGGAGGATGAATAAGGATATAGTTAGGTTTGTACCTTGGTGCCTCAATTGTCAGCAGGTAATGTATGAGCACCAGAGACCGGGTGGCTTGCTTCAGCAGATAGAAATTCCGGAGTGGAAGTGGGAGCGGATCACCATGGACTTCGTAGTTGAACTTCCATGGACCTTGAGGAAGTTCGATGCCTTATGGGTAATTGTGGATCTGCTGACCAAGTCTCCACACTTTATCCCTGTGTGTTCTACCTATTCTTCAGAGCATTTGGCTGAGATATATATCCGGGAGATTGTCCGTCTGCATGGTATTCCAGTTTCCATCATTTCAGATAGAGGTACTCAGTTCACATCACGATTCTGGAGGGCCGTACAGCATGAGTTGGGTACTCGGGTGGAGTTGAGCATAACATTTTGACCTCAAACGGACAGACAGTCCGAGCGCACTATTCAGATTCTTGAGGATATGCTCCTGGCGTGTGTGATGGAGTTTGGAGGTTCTTGGATCAGTTCTTGCCACTGGCAGAGTTTGCCTACAACAATAGTTATCAGTCTAGCATTCAAATGGCACCATATGAGGCTCTGTACGGTAGGCGATGTAGATCCCCGGTGGGTTGGTTTGAGCCGGGCGAGGCTAGATTATTGGGCACATACTTGGTTCAGGACGGTTTGGAGAAGGTTAAGGTGATTCAGGATAGACTTCGCACAGCCCAGTCCAGACAGAAGAGTTATGCGGACCGGAAGGTTCGCGATGTTTCCTTCATGGTTGGAGAGCGGGTCTTGCTTCGGGTTTTGCATAAGAAGGGCGTTATGAGATTTGGGAAGAAGGGGAAATTGAGTCCGAGGGTTATTGGTCCTTTTGAGGTATTGCGACGTGTTGGGGAGGTTGCTTACGAGCTTGCCTTACCTCCCAGATTGGCAAGCGTTCATCCGGTATTTCATGTTTCGATACTCCGGAGGTATCACGGTGATCCGTCGTACGTGTTGGATTTCAGTTCAGTCCAGATGGAGAAGGATCTATCTTATGTTGAGGAGCCAGTGGCTATATTGGACAGGCAGGTTCGAAAGCTGAGGTCAAAGAGTATTGCATCAGTAAAGGTTCAGTGGCAGGGTCAGCCGGTCGATGAGGCAACTTGGGAGACCGAGTGGGATATGCGCAGCCGTTACCCTCATCTTTTCACCACTTCAGGTATGTTTCTATGCTCATTCGAGGACGAACGAATGTTTTAAGAGGGGGAGGATGTAACGACCCGGCCGGTCGTTTTGAGAATTTACGCTTAAATGAGAGCTTAAGCTTTAGAATTTGGACTGTAGTCGGAGCAGTGTGAATACGGCTTCGGAATGGAATTCCGTCGATTCCGTTAGCTCCGTTGGGTGATTTCAGGCTTAGGGGTGTGTTCGGATTGTGTTTTGGAGGTCCGTAGCTTATTTAGGCTTGAAATGCCGAAAGTTGAATTTTTGAAGTTTCTAGATCGATACTGAAATTTTGATATTGGGGTCGAATCTGATTCCGAAAATTAAAATAGTTCCGTAGTGTTGAATGTGACTTGTGTGCAAAATTTGGGGTCAATCGGACATGGTTTGGTTGGTTTCGGCATGGGTTGTAGGATTCTTAAGATTTCAAGTTCATTAGGCTTGGATTGGAGGGTGATTTGCAGTTTTAGTGTTGTTTGATGTTATTTGGGGGTCGGACTAAGTTCGTATGATGTTTTAGGATTGGTTGGCATGTGTGGTTGAGGTCCCGGGGGCCTCGGATGAGTTTCGGATGCTTAACAGAAGTTGAATTGGACTTAGGCAATTTTCTGAATTGCTGAACCTGTTGGTTTCGCACCTGCGGAGCTTGGACCGCAGGTGCGGCGCCGCAGAAGCGGGTTGTTGACTGCAGAAGCTGTCTGAGGCTTGGAGATGAATGGTCGCAGATGCGGCCCAAGGACCGCAGAAGCGGAACCGCATCTTTGAGTAAAGGGGCGCAGATGCGGAATCTGGTCGCTTAATGAATTTCCGCAGATGCGGAACCCCAGCCGCAGAAGCGCGACCGCAGGTGTGGTGGACCCCTCGCAGAAGCGGAAATCGCTGGGAAGAAATATGAAAAATCGAGGGTTTGAGTTCATAACTTCCAAAATCAAATTGGAGCTCGGTGGAAGGCGATTTCTTGAGAGATTTTGAAGGAGAACTATTGGGTAATGAATTCTAACTCTAATTTGGTTCTAATACATTAATCTATTGTTAGTTTTATCATCTAATTATGGAATTTGAGGGTAAAAGTTTGGAAATGGGTGAAAAAGTCCCCCAATGAAAAATCTGAGTTTTTAGTGAAGAATTTGACGTCGGATTGGGATGATTTTTGTACGAGTGAACTCGTGAGTGAATGAGTGTTCATAATCCGTAATTTTTACCCGATTCCGAGACGTGGGCCCGGGGAGGATTTTTGGGCGCTTTTCTATTTTCTTGACATTGCTTCGATTCCTTTAGCTAAGCTCGGTATTTGTAGTTATATTTACATTATGAAATTGATTTGATTAGATTTGGGCCACTCGGAGTTGGATACTCGTGGCAAGAGCGTGATTTCGGATTGATTTAGCATGGTTCGAGGTAAGTGGCTTGCCTAACCTTGTGTGGGGGAACTCCCCTTAGGATTTTTGCATTGTTGTTATATGAATGCCGTGTACGTGAGCTGACGAGTGCGTACACGAGCTAACTGTTGAAAAACCCTGTTTTTCATTGAGTAAATATTTGTGTTTTCTTTTAATTGAGCAATACTTGTATTTGAAGTTTCCCGTTAGGCTTAGGAAAGCATGCCTATTTGACTTAACAGTTTTCTCTGCTTTAACTGCTTACTTGGATTCTGTGTAGCATGTTTAGAGTAGAATTTTCCTGTTTTCTTGATACGAACTTGGATAGAACTGTAGATTTCTTCCTTGAGACTGTTGTGTATTTACTTTGGGACTACGGGACGGTATCCCGGGAGATACCCCTGCATGTTTACTTTGGGACTACGGATCAGTATTCCGGGAGATCCCCCTGCACCTTTATATTTGGGACTACGGGACGATATCCCGGGAGATCCCCCTGTACTGGCTATTTTAATTTCGGACTACGGGACGGTATCCCGCGAGATCCTCTGCACATTTATGTTTGGCACTATGGGACGTTATCGTGGGAGATCCCCTGTTGCTCTCACTGCATACTGAGTTATTTCCTTTCTGAGATATCATCTTTATTTGACTGTTAGCATCTTTAATTATACTGTCATATTTTATACTATTTTACCTTCTTATATTTATAACCAGTAGGGCCCTGACCTTCCTCGTCACTACTCAACCGACGTTAGGCTTGGCACTTACTGGGTACCGCTGTGGTGTACTCATGCCCTTTCCTGCACATGTTTTTCATGTGCAGATGTAGGTTCTTCTGCTCAGCCATACTATCCGTGAGGCGAGGCAACCCAGAGACTTCGAGGTATATCTGCCGCGTCCGCAGACCTAAAAGTCCCTCTCTATTCTCTCTTTAGCTATAGACCTCCTGTATTTCCTTTTGTCTAGACTTCTGGAGTTAGAACACTATGTATTTTCTTTAGCTTGTGATTCATGAGGTTTCGGGTTTTGGGAGTGTTTTGTTCAGTTTGAGAGAGTGATATTGTATATATCGAGCGGCATTTTAAACTTCTTTATTTTGTTACCCGTAAATTGCTAGTTTCGTATCTTTATTTCCTTTTTCTACAATTTGATAGGCTTACCTAGTCGTAGAGACTAGGTTCCGTCACGACAGTTCACGGAGGGAGAACTTGGGTCATGACAAGTTGGTATCAGAGCTCTAGGTTCGTAGGAGTCATGAATCACAAGCCCGTTTATTAGAGTCTAAAGGATCTGTACGGAGACGTCTGTACTTATCTACGAGAGGCTATGTAACTGTTAGGAAATTCCACTTCATTTGATTTCCTTGTCGTGCGAGATTTTTGATATCAAAATTCTAAACCTCTATCTTCTATTCTCTCACAGATGGTGAGGACACGAGCTACAGGAGATGACTAGGCACCCACGCCCCCTACTAGAGCCGTAAGAGGTAGGGGCTGGGGTAAAAGCCGAGGACGCGCACGTGGTGCAGCCAGAGCTCCCGCTCGAGCTGCTACAGAGGAGCCACCAGCAGCTCCAGCCGGAGCCCAGGCGCCTGATACGCCTACTTCTACTACTACTCCAGTTCTCAAGAGACCCTTGCCCAGTTCATGAGCATGTACACCACTTTTGCTCAGGCAGGGTTGATTCCCTTGCTGCAGCTACATCTCCGGCCGGGGGAGGAGCACAGAGTCCCACCGCCCGCACTCCTGAGCAGCAAGTGCATGTTGATTAGGTCCCAGAGAATATAGCGGTACCGCTAGTAGCCCCAGTTTAGCCCGAGGATAAGGCAGTAGCCTCAGAGGAGGAGGAGCGGAGGCTTGAGAGGTTCAAGAAGTACCAGCCTCCTACATTGAGTGGTCTAGCATCGGAGGATGCTCAGGGATTTCTGGAGGAGTGTCACCGTATCCTCCGCACTATGGGTATATCAGGATCGAGTGGGTTTCGTTCACAGCCTTCCAGCTTTGAGGAGCAGCCTATCAGTGGTGGCGTACTTTTGAGTTGGACAGTTCGGCTGAGGTAGCTTCCCTTACATGGACTTAGTTTTCAGATAAGTTCTTGAGAAAGTATGTCCCTTAGAGCCTCAGGGACGCATGGCGCGCAGAGTTTGAGCATTTGCGCCAGGGTTCTATGACTGTATCGGAGTATGTTGTCCATTTCAGCGACTTGGCCAGCCATGCACCGGCCTTGGTTTCTACGGTTCGCGAGAGAGTTCACCGGTTTATTTAGGGGCTTATTCCCAGCATCAGATCTAGCATGGCCCGGGAGTTGCAGATGGATATTTCTTATCAGCAGGTGGTGAGCATTGCTAGAAGAGTAGAGGGCATGCATGCTCGGGATAGAGAGGAGAGAAAGGCCAAGAGGTCTCGAGAGTCGGGCCATTATTCTGGTGCCTGTGCCCCAGCTGTAGTTCGTCATGGTAGGGGTTACATGAGTCGCCCCGTTCATTCAGCTCTTCCAGCAGCCAGTGGTATTCCAGCTCCTCCTAGACCTCAGGAGCCTTATTATATACCTCCGGTGTCTAGGGCGCCTCCTACGTGGAGTGCTTTCAGTAGTCAGTCTAGCAGACCTGGCCCGAGCCAGTCACAGCCGCCACGTCCTCCTAGAGCTTATTTTGAGTGTGGCGACACACGCCATATGGTGAGGGATTGCCCCATACTTAGGAGGGGTGCACCTCCGCAGACTTCTTAGCCACAGCATGCTCCGCAGAGTTCCCAAGCTATAATTATAGCACCAGTTGCTACCCCACCTACCTAGCCAGCTAGAGGTGGAGGTCGGGGAGGTAGAGGTCGCCCTAGAGGGGGAGGTCAGGCCAGATACTATGCCCTTCCTGCCCGTACTCAGGTTGTTGCCTCCAATTTTGTCATCACAGGTATTCTTCCGGTCTGTTATAGAGATGCATCGGTTCTATTCGATCCAGGCTCCACTTATTCTTATGTGTCCACTTATTTTGCCTCGCATTTGGGTATATCTCGGGATTCTTCGAGTTCCCCTATTTATGTTTCTACTCCTGTGGGAGATTCTCTTGTTGTGGATCGCGTTTATCGGTCGTGTTTGATTGCTCTTAGTGGTTTTGAGACCAGAAGCCCATTTATTATTGCTCAGCATGGTAGATTTTGATGTTATCTTGGGCATGGATTGGTGTCGCCCCATTATGCTATTCTTGATTGTCATGCCAAAACTGTGACGCTGGCTATGCCAGGTGTACCGCGAGTAGAGTGGAGGGGTACCTTAGATCATACTTCCACTAGAGTTATTTCATTTCTTAAAGCTCCGCGAATGGTTGAGAAGGGGTGTGACGCGTATTTAGCTTATGTGAGAGATGTCAGTATTGATACCGCTACAGTTGATTCAGTCCCAGTAGTACGGGATTTCTTTGATGTGTTTCCAGCTGATCTTTCGGGCATGCCGCCCGACAGAGATATTGATTTTGACATTGATCCGTTGCCGGGCACTCAGCCCATTTCTATTCCTCCATACCGTATGGCTCCTCCTGAGTTGAAGGAGTTGAAGGAGCAGTTGCAGGAATTGCTTGATAAGGGTTTTATTCGGCCCACTGTATCATCTTGGGGTGCCCCTATCCTATTTGTGAAGAGGAAGGATGGTTCTATGCGTATGTGTATTGATTATTGCCAGTTGTACAAAGTTACAATGAAGAACTGATATCCTTTGACTCGTATTGATGACCAGTTTGATCAGTTACAGGGTACTCGTGTGTTTTCTATGGTTGAATTGCGTTCAGGTTATCGTTAGTTAAAGATTTGGGAACCAGATATCTCGAAGACTGCTTTCAGGACTCGGTATGGTCATTACGAGTTCCTTGTTATGTCATTTGGGCTGACAATTGCCCCAGCAACATTCATGCATTTGATGCACAGTGTATTCCGGCCATATCTTGACTCGTTCGTCGTTGTCTTTATTGATGACACTCTACTATATCCCGGAGTCGGGAAGATCATGAGCAGCACCTGAGGACAGTGCTTCAGACTTTGAGGGAAAAGAAGCTATATGCGAAGTTCTCGAAATGTGAGTTCTGGTTGGTTTCCGTGGCATTTTTGGGCCACGTAGTATCGAGTGAGGGGATCAAGCTGGATCCGAAGAAAGTGGAAGCAGTGCAGAGTTGGCCCGGACCATCTTCAGCTACAGAGATCCATAGTTTTCTTGGCTTGGCGGGTTATTACCGTTGGTTCGTTGAGTGATTTTCGTCTATTGCAGCACCTATAACTAGGCTGACCTAGAAAGGTGCTCCATTCAGGTGGACGGAGGAGTGTTAGGAGAGCTTTCAGAAGCTCAAGACAGCTTTGACTACAACCCAGTCTTGATATTGCCTAAAAGTTCGGGGTCTTATACTGTTTATTGTGATGTCTCGAGTATTGGCCTTGGAGCAGTATTGATGCAGGACGGTAGGGTGATTGCCTATGCGTCCAGACAGCTGAAGGTGCATGAGAAGAATTATCCTGTCTATGATCTCGAGTTAGCTGCTATTATTCACGCCTTGAAGATCTGGCGTCATTATTTGTACGGTGTTCCTTGTGAGATCTATACTGATCACTGGAGTTTGCAGCATCTGTTCAAGCAGAAGGACCTTAATTTGCGCCAGAGGAGGTGGCTAGAGCTGTTGAAGGACTATGATATCACTATCCTGTATAACCCGAGCAAGGCCAATGTGGTGGCCGATGCTTTGAGTCGCCGGGCAGAGAGTTTGGGGAGTTTGG
>NW_017683697.1:0-290 GCF_001879085.1 Nicotiana attenuata
CTTTTTAACCAACATTAGGGCTCCAATCCCTGAGTTGAGTTTTTAGACATAGGGCCTACATTCCCTAGTGGCCTTTTTTTACAACCATTAGGGCTCCAATCCCTGAGTTGAGTTTTTAGACATAGGGCCTCTACTCCCTAGTCGCCTTTTACCAACATTAGGGCTCCAATCCCTGAGTTGAGTTTTTAGACATAGGGCCTCCATTCCCTAGTCGCCTTTCACCACCTTTAGGGCTCTAATCCCTGAGTTGAGTTTTTAGACATAGGGCCTCCATTCCCTAGTCGCCTTTT
>NW_017683697.1:5230-8255 GCF_001879085.1 Nicotiana attenuata
GACATAGGGCCTCCATTCCCTAGTTGCCTTTTACCAACATTAGGGTTCCAATCCCTGAGTTAAGATTTTAGACATAGGGCCTCCATTCCCTAGTTGCCTTTTTTACCAACATTAGGGCTCCAATCCATGAGTTAAGTTTCTAGACATAGGGCCTCCATTCCCTAGTTGCCTTTTACTATCATTAGGCCTCCAATCCCTAAGTTGAGTTTTTAGACATAGGGTCTCCATTCCCTAGTCGCCTTTTACCAACATTAGGGCTCCAATCCCTGAGTTGAGTTTTTAGACATAGGGCCTCCATTCCCTAGTCGCTTTTTACCAACATTAGGGCTCCAATCCCTGAGTTGAGTTTTTAGACATAGGGCCTCCATTCCCTAGTCCCCTTTTTACCAACATTAGGGCTCCAATCCCTGAGTTGAGTTTTTAGACATAGGGCCTCCATTCCCTAGTCGCCTTTTTACCAACATTAGGGCTCCAATCCGTGAGTTGAGTTTTTAGACATAGGGCCTCCATTCCCTAGTCTCCTTTTCACCAACATTAGGGCTCCAATCCCTGAGTTGAGTTTTTAGACATAGGGCCTCCATTCCCTAGTCCCCTTTTTACCAACATTAGGGCTCCAATCCCTGAGTTGAGTTTTTAGACATAGGGCCTCCATTCCCTAGTCCCCTTTTTACCAACATTAGGGCTCCAATCCCTGAGTTGAGTTTTTAGACATAGGGCCTCCATTCCCTAGTCCCCTTTTTACCAACATTAGGGCTCCAATCCCTGAGTTGAGTTTTTAGACATAGGGCCTCCATTCCCTAGTCTCCTTTTTACCAACATTAGGGCTCCAATCCCTGAGTTGAGTTTTTAGACATAGGGCCTCCATTCCCTAGTCGCCTTTTTACCAACATTAGGGCTCCAATCCCTGAGTTGAGTTTTTAGACATAGGGCCTCCATTCCCTAGTCGCCTTTTTACCAACATTAGGGCTCCAATCCCTGAGTTGAGTTTTTAGACATAGGGCCTCCATTCCCTAGTCGCCTTTTTTACCAACATTAGGGCTCCAATCCCTGAGTTGAGTTTTTAGACATAGGGCCTCCATTCCCTAGTCGCCTTTTTACCAACATTAGGGCTCCAATCCCTGAGTTGAGTTTTTAGACATAGGGCCTCCATTCCCTAGTCCACTTTTTACCAACATTAGGGCTCCAATCCCTGAGTTGAGTTTTTAGACATAGGGCCTCCATTCCCTAGTCCCCTTTTTACCAACATTAGGGCTCCAATCCCTGAGTTGAGTTTTTAGACATAGGGCCTCCATTCCCTAGTCCCCTTTTTACCAACATTAGGGCTCCAATCCCTGAGTTGAGTTTTTAGACATAGGGCCTCCATTCCCTAGTCGCCTTTTTACCAACATTAGGGCTCCAATCCCTGAGTTGAGTTTTTAGACATAGGGCCTCCATTCCCTAGTCCCCTTTTTACCAACATTAGGGCTCCAATCCCTGAGTTGAGTTTTTAGACATAGGGCCTCCATTCCCTAGTCGCCTTTTTTACCAACATTAGGGCTCCAATCCCTGAGTTGAGTTTTTAGACATAGGGCCTCCATTCCCTAGTCGCCTTTTTACCAACATTAGGGCTCCAATCCCTGAGTTGAGTTTTTAGACATAGGGCCTCCATTCCCTAGTCCCCTTTTTACCAACATTAGGGCTCCAATCCCTGAGTTGAGTTTTTAGACATAGGGCCTCCATTCCCTAGTCCCCTTTTTACCAACATTAGGGCTCCAATCCCTGAGTTGAGTTTTTAGACATAGGGCCTCCATTCCCTAGTCGCCTTTTTACCAACATTAGGGCTCCAATCCCTGAGTTGAGTTTTTAGACATAGGGCCTCCATTCCCTAGTCGCCTTTTTACCAACATTAGGGCTCCAATCCCTGAGTTGAGTTTTTAGACATAGGGCCTCCATTCCCTAGTCGCCTTTTTACCAACATTAGGGCTCCAATCCCTGAGTTGAGTTTTTAGACATAGGGCCTCCATTCCCTAGTCGCCTTTTTTACCAACATTAGGGCTCCAATCCCTGAGTTGAGTTTTTAGACATAGGGCCTCCATTCCCTAGTCGCCTTTTTACCAACATTAGGGCTCCAATCCCTGAGTTGAGTTTTTAGACATAGGGCCTCCATTCCCTAGTCGCCTTTTTTACCAAC
This sequence comes from Nicotiana attenuata, assembly GCF_001879085.1. Classification (NCBI taxonomy): domain Eukaryota; kingdom Viridiplantae; phylum Streptophyta; class Magnoliopsida; order Solanales; family Solanaceae; genus Nicotiana; species Nicotiana attenuata. The sequence goes on from NW_017683697.1 coordinate 7,401, forward strand.
ATTAGGGCTCCAATCCCTGAGTTGAGTTTTTAGACATAGGGCCTCCATTCCCTAGTCTCCTTTTTACCAACATTAGGGCTCCAATCCCTGAGTTGAGTTTTTAGACATAGGGCCTCCATTCCCTAGTCCCCTTTTTACCAACATTAGGGCTCCAATCCCTGAGTTGAGTTTTTAGACATAGGGCCTCCATTCCCTAGTCCCCTTTTTACCAACATTAGGGCTCCAATCCCTGAGTTGAGTTTTTAGACATAGGGCCTCCATTCCCTAGTCCCCTTTTTACCAACATTAGGGCTCCAATCCCTGAGTTGAGTTTTTAGACATAGGGCCTCCATTCCCTAGTCGCCTTTTTACCAACATTAGGGCTCCAATCCCTGAGTTGAGTTTTTAGACATAGGGCCTCCATTCCCTAGTCGCCTTTTTACCAACATTAGGGCTCCAATCCCTGAGTTGAGTTTTTAGACATAGGGCCTCCATTCCCTAGTCGCCTTTTTTACCAACATTAGGGCTCCAATCCCTGAGTTGAGTTTTTAGACATAGGGCCTCCATTCCCTAGTCCCCTTTTTACCAACATTAGGGCTCCAATCCCTGAGTTGAGTTTTTAGACATAGGGCCTCCATTCCCTAGTCGCCTTTTACCAACATTAGGGCTCCAATCCCTAAGTTGAGTTTTTAGACATAGGGCCTCCATTCCCTAGTCGCCTTTTACCAACTTTAGTGCTCCAATCCCTGAGTTGAGTTTTTAGACATAGGGCTTCCATTCCCTAGTCGCCTTTTTAACCAACATTAGGGCTCCAATCCCTGAGTTGAGTTTTTAGACATAGGGCCTCCATTCCCTAGTCGCCTTTTGTCAACATAG
>NW_017683698.1:0-8255 GCF_001879085.1 Nicotiana attenuata
AAAGCAAAAGAGTGACAATCAGTTCAAGAAGTTCATCGATATGATGAAAAGCCTCACAATCAATGTTCCTTTGGTGGAGGCACTCGAACAAATGCCTGGTTACGCAAAGTTCATGAAGGATTTAGTCACCAAGAAGCGTTCTATGGAGTGTGAAACAATAAAGATGACGCACCAAGTTAGTGCGATTGTGCATTCTATGGCCCCGAAACTTGAAGATCCTGGAGCTTTTACTATTCCTTGCACTATCGGGAGTGCGGAGTTTGCTAAGGCCCTATGTGACTTGGGGGCTAGCATTAATTTGATGTCGTACTCAGTCTTCAAGACTTTGGGAATTGGGCGACCTAGGCCAACCTCAATGACACTTCAAATGGCGGACCGGTCGATGAAGAGGCCTTTGGGTATAATTGACGATGTGCTTGTCCGGGTGGACAAATTCATATTGCCGGCCGGCTTTGTCATATTGGATTGTGAACTGGATTTCGAAGTGCCTATTATTCTTGGGAGACCTTTCCTAGCTACGGGGAAGGCTTTGGTTGATGTTGAATCAGGTGAATTGACATTTCGAGTGGGTGATGAAAAGGTGGTATTTCATGTTTGCAAATCAATGAGGCAACCCAATAGCACGGAAGTATTTTCACTTGTAGACATTGTCATATCTCTGATAGTTGATGACACAAGTTCCATGATGAATGTTGAGGATCCCCTTGAGTCCGTACTTCTTGGCATGAATGTGGAAGATGATGCTAGTAGGGTGGAGTGCGTGAATGCATTGCATGGTATGGGTTCATATTCATATGAGCCTAGGAAGTTATCTTTGGATCTTGAAAACCGCAAAACTCCACCAACTAAACCATCCATTGAGGAGCCACCGGTGTTGGAGTTGAAGCCACTTCCTCCACACCTCAGGTATGAATTCTTGGGCTCTAATTCTACTCTTCCAGTTATTCTTTCTTCTTGCCTTACTAACTTGCAGGTTGAGGCCACTTTGGAGGTGCTTCAAAAGCGGAAAAGGGCAATAGGATGGACTTTGGCGGACATTAGGGGAATAAGCCCCGCATTTTGCATACATAAGATCATCTTGGAGGAGGATGCAAGGCCATCTCTTGAACATCAAAGGAGACTCAACGAGGCAATGCAAGAAGTGGTAAAGAAAGAGGTTATCAAGTGGCTTGACGCCGGTGTGGTTTATCCAATCACTGACAGTTCGTGGACTTCTGCAGTCCAATGTGTGCCAAAGAAAGGAGGGATGACGGTGGTGCCCAATGACAACAATGAGCTTATTCCCACTCGAACCATTACCAGGTGGAGAGTTTGTATGGACTACCGGAAGCTCAACAAGGTGACCCGCAAGGATCATTTTCCCTTGCCATTCCTCGACCAAATGCTTGATCGTCTCGCGGGGAGAGCATTCTATTGTTTCTTGGATGGGTACTCGGGCTACAATCAAATTTTAATAGCCTCGGAGGACCAAGAGAAGACTACTTTTACATGCCCCTATGGAACATTTGCTTTCTCCCGGATGCCGTTCGGATTGTGCAATGCTCCGGCGACCTTCCAACGATGCATGATGGCTATTTTCACCGATATGGTGGAAGACATATTGGAGGTCTTAATGGACGACTTTAGTGTGGTTGGTGACTCTTTTGATGCATGTTTGGTGAATCTGGATAGAGTTTTGGCTCGCTGTGAAGAAACTAACCTAGTTCTCAATTGGGAGAAATGCTATTTTATGGTGGAAGAAGGTGTAGTGCTGGGCCACAAGATTTCAAAAAATGGGATTGAGGTTGATAAGGCAAAAATCGAGGTGATTTCTAGACTCCCTACCCCTACTTCTGTCAAAGGGGTGAGGAGTTTTCTTGGTCACGCCGGGTTCTACCGGCGGTTTATCAAAGACTTCTCGAGGGTTGTGAATCCATTGTGCAAGCTACTAGAGAAAGATGCCAAGTTCATTTTTGATGAAAAATGCATGGAGGCTTTTGAGCTCTTAAAACACAAGTTGACCACTACCCCTATCATAACCGTGCCTAATTGGAGTTTGCCCTTTGAATTGATGTATGATGCTTGTGATGTTGCATTGGGGGCAGTGTTGGGTCAACGGGTTAACAAAATGTTCCATCCCGTGTATTATGCAAGTAAGACTATGAATGAGGCTCAACGGAACTACACGGTGACGGAGAAGGAGCTATTGTCCATTGTATTTTCCATGGAAAAATTTCGGCCCTATCTTATGGGGGCCAAGGTGATTGTGCACACGGACCATGCAGCCCTTCGATATCTAATGACCAAAAAGGATTCCAAAGCAAGATTGATGAGATGGGTGTTGCTCCTTCAAGAATTTGACTTAGAGATAGCGGACCGGAGGGGAAGTGAGAACCAAGTGGCGGACCATTTGTCCCGGCTAGAGGAAGAAGGGAGGCCATGTGACGGTCTCGTGATAAATGATGCATTCCCCGACGATCAACTTCTCTTTATGTCAATGAGTGACCTGCCATGGTTTGCGGACATCGCCAACTTCATTGTGACTGGAACTGCCCCGTCTGAGCTCTCTTCCAACCAAAAGAAGAAACTCAAATAGGATAGTTTGGATTTTTATTGGGATGATCCGTACTTGTTCAAAATTTGTACAGATGGAGTAATAAGAAGATGTGTCCCGGAAGGTGAACAGTTGAGCATATTGGAGGCTTGTCACTCCTCTCCCTATGGTGGCCATCACGGAGGGGTGCGGACGGCATCTATTGGCGAACGTTGTTTAAAGATGCTAGTGATTTGGTGAAGAGATGTGATGCATGCCAAAGGGCCGGCGGAATTTCAAAAAGGGATGAGATGCCTCTCAACACGATTCTCGAGGTGGATATTTTTTATGTTTGGGGCATCGATTTCATGGGTCCATTCGTGAGCTCTTGTGGTAACACTTATATTCTCATGGCGGTGGATTATGTCTCAAAGTGGGTGGAAGCCATGGCTTCACCCCACAATGAAGCCCGAAGTGTAGTAACATTCTTGAAAAAGAGTATCTTCACAAGGTTTGGTACCCCTCGTGCTATCATTAGTGATGGGGGGTCTCACATTTGCAACAAGGCTTTTGATTCATTGCTTTCTAAGTATGGTGTAAATCACAAAGTGACCACTCCCTATCATCCTCAAGCCAATGGTCAAGTGGAAGTGTCCAACCGAGAAATAAAGAGTATCTTGTCCAAGACGGTAAATGCTAATAGGACCGATTGGTCGAAGAAATTGGATGATGCTCTTTGGGCTTATCGGACGGCTTACAAGACCCCAATTGGTATGTCTCTGTATCGGTTGGTGTTTGGTAAAGCTGGTCATCTTCCGGTGGAATTGGAACACAAGGCTATGTGGGATTTGAGAAAGTTGAACTTGGAATGGGATGTTGCCGCAAATCTCCGGGTTGAGAAATTAAATGAGCTTGATGAGTTTAGATTTCATGCCTACTCCAGCTTGTCCTTGTATAAGGACAAGATGAAGTACTTTCACGACAAATATGCTAGGGGAAAGGAATTCAAGGTTGGTGATATGGTTCTTCTTTTCAACTCCCGGTTGAGGTTATTTCCCGGGAAGCTCAAGTCTAAGTGGAGTGGCCCTTTTGAAGTGGTATGTGTGACTCCTTTTGGTGCTCTTGATCTCAAGAACAAGAATGGTGAAATATTCCGGGTCAATGGACATCGTGTCAAGCACTATTTGGGAAAGATTGATGATAGCCACGTGGTGGCACTTATTCATTTGAAGTGATATGATGGTAACACGCGTCGTGCCGCGACGTTAAATCAGGCGCTTCTTGGGAGGCAACCCATGTCTTTTTATTTCTCTTTGATTTTCTTTGTAGATTAGGATTTTTGAGCTAACTGTTTGTGAGATGTTGCAGGGGTTGTATTGAAGCAGTGCAAAACAAAGTATAAGAAAATGCACAGTTTCTGAAGTTGCTAGTGTGGCCGCGGTGAGATTTGTGCGGTACGCACAGGCTTAAGCTGAAGATGCATGCTCTCTGAAGTTTGCTCACACGACTGCGGTCATATTTCTGCGTTCCGCGTTGGTCTTGCGCGGCCGCGTCCAAATTTGTGCGGTCCGCGTGGGCTACTTCCTGCAAAGGTTTCAAAATTAAACCCAGCGCGGTCCGCGGTCATTTTTACGCGGCCGCGCTGGTGGGTGAGTATGGGGCCCCACAGTTCTCTATTAATAGGAACCTTAGGCCTCATTTTACACTTTTTACACTCTAAACTCCTGAACCCTAATTTTTCACTGTTCATCTGAGATTTTCTTGTGTGTTGCATCAGGTGCTTTGATTCTTCTTATTCCCGCTAACAATTCTTGCAATTATCCTTAATTAGTGTTTATTTTTCATTTTTTTACTATTTCCCAGTAGTGTAACTTCTTGTTCTTTCGTTTTCTTTTTTGAACTCAATTATTAGGTTAGTTTAAATATTGTTTTTGGATGCTGGGTATGCATTCCATGTTCGGTAATTGAGTAGGGACAACTAGGATTCACGAACTTGAACGAAAATGGACTAATTTGTAAAACCCTAACTCAGTGCCTATTTTTGCCTCAGCGCGGGCCACGGTCATTTTGTCGCGGTCCGCGTTGGCCCAGTACTTATGAAGCTTTCTCAAGCGCGGCCGCGCCCCCATTTTACGCGGGCCGCGTTGGGGAGATTCAGAGAGGTGTCAATTCTGAGGATAGCTCAGTGCGGCCCGCGGTCGTTTCCACGCGGCCCGCGGTGCCTCCCACGTGGCCGCACCCATAATTGTGCGGTCTGCGCTGCCCTGTTCTGCACTGTGTTCTGCAGCTTTTCAACCTGATATTGTGCAATTATTTTCATCAACTTATACACTGCCAGTGCTTCAACTAACAAAGTTAGACATGTTTGTTTGCAGGAAATGGTTAAACTAAGAGGTTGAGGTGGAAAACAACCAGGGCGAGGTGAACCCTCCCGGGGAGGAAAAGGGAAACAAACAAAACTCACTCCCCGACCAAAACTGAAAACAAGAAAACAAGTGGTAGTGAGTGATGACGACCAGTCGGGGAGTGAGTATCTTCCTTCTCAGGAGCTCTCAGCGACTCGGGGCAAGCCCCCCTCAGTCCCAGCCCTACCTACAGCCCAAGCTCCACAAAGTGTTCAGTCTGAGTCGTCTGATGGCTCAGCAGCAGGCAGCGGCAAATACTCCACCTCCCCCACAGCTTCAGTATCTGGGGAGAGTGCAGCAGGGGGGGCTCATAGTGATGAGGAGGTTCCGGATAGTGGGTTTCCTCAGGTTGGTGGAATCGAACGAACAAGAAAAGCGGAGGTTTGGCAAGACCGGTTTGTTAGCCAGGTGGCTTTCGACAAATTCAGGGAACTGTGGCCTAAACGAAAGCTGATCACAGAGAGAAGTATAATCACCCGAGATCTATTGCCCTTTCTCCCCAATGTACACAGGAAGTTTCATACCAGAGTAGGATGGGAACATTTTTGTGATGACTTGATAGATGGCAATGAGCACATGGTAAAGGATTTTTACTGCAATGTAGCCCACACCAAAAAGGGCTCAATTGCGACCAAAGTGCGAGAAAACATAGTATTTTCTGGGAGAGCTTTCAATGAATATTTGGGTTTTGATGATGAAGACGAAACTCAATACAATGAGAAGTTGGCAATGAAGGAGGAGGTTCGCCCATGGTTGGCTGAGCATTTGGCTCATCCGGGTACTATTCCGGATTGGATACATGCAGGGGTGAAAATCTTAAGGAAGAATTTGAATTTCGAAGCTAGAGGGTGGCTTACATTTGTGTGCAACAGGCTTGACCCCACTTCCCATGACCAGACTATCCCTCTTTCTCGTGCTGTGCTGATTGCCTCTATCATGATGGGTTTCCCTATTAATGTAGGGAATGTGATGAACAGGGCGATCACCTCGGTGGGAGTTGAGAGTATTGGGAACTATCCATTTCCCAACACTCTCAGCATGTATTTACGGGATGCGAAGGTGAAAAAGAAGCCTTATGATGTGAAAGTTCGCCCAGTGTCCCCATTCTCCTGGTTCAGCGTTCAGGGGCCGGACAACCCAAAGGACAAGAAGCACAAGGCATCCACCTCTACCCCAATTGGCTAGTCTGAGGAGCCAGTTGCGGTACAGTCTGCTGTGGAGCCTTCTACTGAGCTTCCCTCCATCCCAGCTGCCACAATTATTGCTGATGTGCCCTCCTCTTCTGCGGGTCCTAGTTCTTCAGCTGGCCCGTCAGTCCCTGCTTCCCGGACCAATCCTCTCACAGCCCATCAGTTAGCAAAGACCTTGGCCAGTTTGAACAACTGGATGTCACCTGCGACATCCAAGTTGTCAACATTGGCTACTTCAGTTGAGGCCCAGTCAGCACCAGCCACTGCTCAGATTCCTCAGTCTATTGAGGAAACATTGAAGAAGCTCCTGGCCAACCAGGAGAAGATTATGGAGACTCAAGACACCTTGACTAAGGTGGTAGATTCACATGGCAAAGCTCTGAAAGAGCTTGCGAAGGAGCATAAAAAGATGAGAAAGTCAAGGGCGTCCAAGGAGTCGTTGAAGGCACTTAGGGCGGATGTGGACAAGCTATTGGCAGATCAAATGCCTTTAGACTTGCTATTTGAGGATCCAGCTCCTCCAGCAGCAGCATCAGAGCCACAGCAGGGGCAGGCATCCCAACCTCCAAGGAAGAAGAGGAAGCTTCCCAGTGCAGAGGGTGTAGTGATTGAGATTGCGGAGACTCAGGGGATTCCCTCTAGTGATGCACCCACTATTCAGCCGGTCCAGGAGCATGCCACTATCCCAGCAGCAGGCAGGGGACCAGTCTGAGGTTCCCGCCCATACAGGGGATCAGGGGACCACTGAGGATCCTATGCAGCCGGACCAGGACTAGGGAGCTCTTCTATATCCTTTCACTAATATTTTGTGCTTATTTGTGTAGTTGGCATTGGGGACAATGCAAGCTCTTATTCGTGGGGGTGCGCCCTACATTTTTTGGATTATCTGGATGATTGTACATATTAGACTTTCATTTTATGTTCTGTTTATTTGATTTCCTAGTTGGTCTGTATATAACTTTACATTTTAGCTACTTTTATCGTACATTTTCTTATCTTTTGGTCTGTATATAAAGTTACATTCGGTATATTTTCATCCCTCATTGTATATTCTATTCCCCTATTGTATATATTCATTCTGTTTTTCTATTTTCGCAAAAAAAATTCGTTTTTAGCTTCGTAGATAGGCTTGTAGCATTTTGTTTTTTTTTTTGGCGTTTTCAATAAACCCTTGGTTTTCTTAATGCCACGGTTCTTTCTAAGGGTGGAGTATAGTGCAAACTGGGTGGCTCTTCCCAATGATAGATGGAGTGACAACCTTCTTAAGGATTTGAGTCCGTTTTTTATTTTTCTTTTGTTTTTGTTATTTCGTAGTTAAGGGTACCTCGGGCAAAGCTTCACTTGGGCCTAACACATTTGCCTTCGATCCCATGATCAAAGACACAATATTGTGTTAGGATGGTGAAAGTCGTGGCCTTGAGGCTCTTGTGTTGACAAAACAATCATCATGTGGTCTTTTTGGACCATTGTGCGCTTAAATCATAACTGAGGTTGTTGTGGGCCCTCGACTCGATGTCTTTAGCAATCCCCTAGCATGTGTGGTGAGAAATCGAATTATGAGTCCAAGTCCCGAGCCAATGGTCTAGAACTTGCCCTGAATGTTTGTTGAGGCGAAATCCTAGGTGAAATTTGACTTGAGAAGTGATTGAAGGCTCTCCTTGATCCCAATGTTGAGTTAAACAATTCAATGGCCTACCAATGAAATGATCCCTAGTTAACCCTTTCGAGCCTTGAACCTTTTTCTTTCAAGAACCAAGGTTACAAGCCTATACTCGTTCTAAAAGATACCGTCTCTTGGCACCCAAAATCTTCCCTTGAGTAATGGCAAATGTCTAAGTTTGGGGGAGGAGAGACAAGAAAGGAAGCAAAAGTGGTAAAAGGTACGAAACCAAAAAAAAAAAAGTGAAGCACTGATTTGAATAAAGAAAAAGACAAAAAGAAAGAACAATGCGAAAAAGAATAAAACGGGGATACAAGGGAAACAAAAGTGAAAAAAGGCTAGAAGAAAGTAGAAAAGGGAGAAATGATTTGAATTGCATAAGAAAGAGTAACAATGTGTCCGTCTAACCCCTTGAAAAGCAGTGAAATGCTCAAATGAGTCAAGAAAGTGTGCCAAAATGAATCAAAGGAAGTGCTTAAGGGAAGATT
>NW_017683699.1:0-4530 GCF_001879085.1 Nicotiana attenuata
ATCCTGTATTGGGTTCCTCAAAACCTTTGGGGTTACCATACCGGTGGTATAGGAAATGTAGTGTACAACACCCTTCCGCCAGATGGGGGTCTTGAATATCCCGACTGATGCTCAACAAATCTAAAAACCTGTGAAGAGTTACCGGCCGTGGAGCCAAAGGGTATCTACCACGGAGGTTCCCGTTGAGACCTGCGTATCCGGCAATTTCTTCCAATGTGGGTGTGAGTTCAAAATCTGAAAACCGGAATACATTACGGGTCGGGTCCCAAAATGGTATCAGTGCCTCAATAACATCCTTCTTTGGCCTGATTTTCAATAAATCTACAAGACCGCCAAGGCTTTTAACCACAGTATCCCTGCTTCCTTTTCCCAAGTCATGCCACCACATATGGAGTTTCAAAGGGATCTCACTCAGGACTGAGAAGGTTTCGATGTTACTTGAATTCATCCTGCACATTTATTTAGGGGAATTTAATATTTATTTTGAAAAACGGCTATTTGTGCAAAAATTCTTTATTTAGAGAACAAGGACTTGGATTTGCAAATACGGCCTTTCAGCACTTCTGGAGGGAAGATTTTAAGGCTGCGCCCGCAAACTATTTGAAAATGACTCAGGGTGGCTATTCTTGCAAAGTTGGCCTTCCGGCGTCCTTTTGGGGACATTCGGCTTATTCTAAAACAAGAATGGCATCACCCAATTTATTTGACAAAAATTAAAATTTTGGTATTTTTGGCTATTTTTGCAAAAGGGATGGTTGGACCCGATGAGGGTTGCCTACGTATCTCACATCCGGTGAGAATCAAACCGGCGTAGTTCGGTCAGATTGAGAATGGAGTAAACTAACTCTTTTTTTTTTTATTTTTATAAAACTTAGACCATGAAGCTTTAAGGCAAAAGAAAAAATATTTTTGATTTTCTTTTTCCCTAATTTTTTTTTTTTTCTTTGGAATTTTCTAAAAAAATGCTTTTAAAGAAGAAAGGAATTTTGTTTTGGATTTTTAATTTTGATTTTATTTTTGAAATAAAAACTTCTGAAAATTCCTTTTGTTTGATTTGAACTTTGGGAATTTCAAAAGTAAAAATAAAATATTTTGTTTGAATTTTCATTTGTTTTCTCTTTTTCTAAGGAAAATAAAGAAAATATTTTTGGATTTTGGATGTAACCTCTTAATTTTCGAAAGGGGAACTTCTTTAAGAAAAATATTTTGAATTTATGAGCTTTTATTTATTTATAAAAGTACTTCTAAGGAAAAGCAAAAATATTTTTGGACTTCAAAATTTTTATTGACATTTACAAAAAAAGACTTCTAAAAAAATACAATAAGAGTATTTTTTGATTTTTGTTTCTGATTTTTTTTTGGATTTTTGGAAAAATACTTCAAAATGAAGGAAACCTGTATTTTTGGATTTTGATTTTTATTGATTTTTTTTTTTGCATGAAAGACATTAGAAAAAAGGAAACCATTTTTGAGTTTAAAAAACTTTTTTTTTTGAATTTTCTAAGGAAAGATTTCTAAAGAAAGAACTGAAAGAAAATATTTTTGGATTTTTTTGAAAATTGGGGTCGGAACCGATGAAGTTTGCCTACGTATCTCACATCCGGTAAGAATCAGACCCGCGTAGTTCGGTCAAATGTGCAAAAATCAAAACTATTTTGAACAACAATTTTCTACCTATTTTTCAGATATTTTCTTTTCTTTCTTTTGACTTTTCAAAAAAATCCGGCAGCATTTCGGTACTATTTTGACATTGGGTTTTCGCAACAAAAGGTTATCCTTATTGAGTCTTACACTGCTATTTTCTCAATTTTCTTTCATTATATACAAGCCGGTCAACATGCAAAGCCAAGCAAATAAGTAGCACGTAAGATGCATCGGGATGGTCTTTTCATTTCAGGTCACCTGTCCTAGACGGACCCACCCCCTGTGTTGAGTCCCCTAAGTCAAATGCACGTGATGCAAACAAACGTTCCTACTAGGGATCCGGCATGAGGGCAAGTTATTCTAGGTTCAAAACCTAGGTATCTGTTCTAGACTGTGTACCCGAGCGGACAACTCGAGTCGAGGAGGGGGCTACGTACCGGGGACCCGCAAGATCGTCCGGCTTAGTAACTTGTCCGAGCCTCTTTCTTATTTCAGGGTATGACACTAACAGAATAGGGAGTCTCAACCAGTAAGCACATCCCCGGAGATGAGAAGAGAAGGGTTTCAGCAAAGTTTATATGTACAATTCACCAAATATCAAAGCGGTAAAGCATTTAGCACATTTAGCAGGAAACATGTAGGGAATATTAGATAAAGCCAAACATAACAATTATTCTAAGCTCGAATTCTTAAACCCTAAACCGAAGTTCTGGGTTTGTCCCCAGCGGAGTCGCCAGAGCTGTCACACCTCCTTTTTACACACCTACCCAGAAGGATAATGTATAAGGGAGTTTTTCCATTTAAAGTGACATTATTCGAAATGGGATTATTTATTTATTTTTAGAGTCGCCACTTGGGAAAGGATTGGCTTTTGGTGTCCCAAGTCACCGATTTAATTTGAATCCCAAATCGAGGAAAATTTCGACTTCCCAATTGGAGTCTGCGAACCAGAAATTCTGAATAAGGAACTCTGTTGACCCGAGGGAAGGTGTTAGGCACCCCCGGATCCCGTGGTTCTAGCACGCTTGCTTAAATTATTATAATTGGCCTATTATCTGATTTTAATACATGTCACCTATGGTGCAATTTTAAAAATTTGTTTAACCGCTCTTAATTAGTTTTTTATGAAAGTGAACGCCGTTTAAGAGCGTGTTCTTGGATCACGTCACATGAAATGCACCCGGATCCTCGACACCTCCTATTCAACGTTTTGGGATTTGGATTTGGGTCGCATGAAATGCACACCCGTATTTAAGAAGGTAAAATTATTAAAAGCGCGCCTAAAGTGGCTAGCGTCTTATTAACTTTGCGGGAAGCCATGAAAATTCGCTAAATGGCATGTCCCGAATTTCTAAAATATTTTAACATAAATATTTAAAGAGGGCCACGCAATTTATGAGTTTTATTTGGCATGGCGCACCTCGTTTTATTTAAAGGCCACCCTAAAGAGACTATTGTTTTCTAGTATGGAATGTCTCTAAAGGGCCCTAATTGATTAACAATATGAAATTCGGGCTTCAAGTTCAAGTCCGGATTCAAACAAAAGAAAAAAAAATCTCTTAATTTGAACCCGCTACCTAACTCGAAAGCCCAAGTTATATTACATTAAGCTATGAATTAAGGCCTTTAAGCCCAAATCCAAAATAAAGAATCTTAGTAGAGCTTGGATGAGGGTCAATCAAATGGGCCTGCTCAGGGGCCCAAATCGAGAGTGAATTGAATTCGACGGGCCTGAAGCAAAATTGCATCTGGACTGTCCGTTGGAGCCCAATGTGACAAGGTGACAAATTTATCCAAATACTATGGTTCAAATTAACCTATGCAAACAACTTCGATTCAATAGATATTTTAATTCTAATCAGTTGTAGCTAAACATCTATATTAGCACTTGACTAGACATCTAAGCATTAAGCATGGATGATAAATAATTGATTCCAGATTTAAACGTGTGAAACTCATATTAAATCGCAGTTCCAACTGAAAACACAGTTTAACACTCGACTTATTTATGTATTTTTCCTTGATTTCAAAATTCGTTGAAGCATGCGAACAGCTCACAATCTGATTTTTACACTTATGAGCATGCAATCTAGTCAAATTCAGTTTTCAACCAGTAAATTAACAAATCTAAATTCATACTACTGCTGGCATTTGTTAAATGCTCACAGCTATTCGAATGTTGAATTATTAACTGCAAGTGAAGATCTAAATCAACTTCTACATGTATACTGTTGTTAATATCGACAGTTAAGCTAATCACCAAACACAATCATACTAAGCTAATGAATATCAACAGTCCACTACGAATTAACAGTCCAAACAGTCCAGTCTTAATTAATTACAATGAAATACACTAAAACATCAATAGTAGCAAAATCAATAATAACATGCTTCATTTTTCATTCTAGTTTTCAGCTTGCATTATACATTTGTACTTCCAGATCTCCTGAGTTAGGGAAATACCTGGAATTCGTAGTGAAACAAGGAGAAGAAGAAGGTCAGCAGCAGTTCGAGTGATTAACAACAGTTTTTAACAGCAAATGACAGCAATAGCAGTTTCAGCTTAGAATCCAGCAATAAGAAAAAAGTCAGTAGGCAAACCACAATTGACTCAAAAAAACAAGACTCAGCTTGAGATTAATCCAGGAGCCTCCAGCAAACTTCAGCAATCAAACTCTAAGCTAAATGATGCAAATCAAACACTAAAACCCGAAATTAACCTAAAATTTCAATAAAACAGTGTGTTTTGGAGTTTTGTTGTTTTTATTTTTTTGGATTTTTGAGGAGCTAATGATCTAATCTAAGGGAAGAAATTTTCAGATGTTAGAACTACAATTTTTGGAAATTTTCAGGGGTCAGAGAGTCTAAAAACCTTCAGGGAATTTT
>NW_017683699.1:5818-8255 GCF_001879085.1 Nicotiana attenuata
CCGCCGTAGGCGATTTCCGGCGGTGGCAGACGGCGGCTCAGGGCGGAGGGAGACGGTCTCTAGGGTTAGACGGAGAAGAGAGATGAGGGGGGGGGTGTCGTTTGGACATTTAAATATTAAGTAACCTAGGCCTCAGGACCGTTAGATTAAAAAACCTCGACGGTCCTGATTGAAAGTTACTAAAACGACGTCGTTTCATAAGGGGGAAGGGTTCTGGACCGGGTAAGTTGTGGGTTTAAGCTGGATTGGGACCGGATTTGGGGAATTTGGTTTGGGCTGGGGCAAAATTAAACAAAAATGGCCCAAAAGGCTGGCCCTCTCCCTTTTCTCTTTATTTTCTTTTCAATTACTCTTTTTCTTTTATTTAAACTCCAATCAATTTCATTTCATTTCTTTTGATTTTTTTTTGTGTTAATAGCAAAAAATTAATGCTAACAAAACATGGATTAAACTAATTAATTTTCCTAAAACTAACTAAATCCCATTTTAAAAGGAAAACTAAACGGAAAATGCAAAATGACTATTTTTGTTATTTTTCTCTTATTTTGGAATCAATTAAATAATAAACCTAAAAATATAGAATTGGGTTCTAGATGCAAATGTGCTATTTTTTGTATTTTTTATGAATTATGCCAACTAAAAATGCACACAAAAATGCAAACAATCACAAAATCATGCAATTAAATTCTAAAAAATCAAATAATAAAAGAAAAAAATCTTAATTTTATGAATTTTATAGGAGTAATTTAAGCGTGGCAAAAATCACGTGCTCACAGGAACCCCGATGGACCTGCCACTGAGAAATCAACACCCGCTATCGGGTTCAGAAATACCTGGATAAGCAGACAAGGTGCAGAGAGTAATGTGAGTACGCCAACATAGTAAGTAATAAAGGTAAATAAAGACTGAGCAGTAGGAAACACATAAAAATCCACATCATGAAAACTCACTAAGTACAACATGCTTTCAAATCAATATATGAGTCAAATCATCTCGTTTTAAATCCAGTTTTCAGTAAAAATCATTTGAAGATGCTTTTAAACAGTTTCACCAGAGGCGCAATGAAATTTAGAGTAAAAGCGATGAAAACCATAAACAGCCCCTCAAGCAAAAACATAGTTCGTATACAGCCCCTCGGGCAACATGAATCATAAACCGCCCCTCAGGCATAACATCACTCAGAATCAGCCCCTCGAGCTAGCCTCACAGTCACTCCTAAACAGCCCCTCGGGCACAACATGAATCAAGAATAGCCCCTCGGGCAAAACATCATAACACTCACTCAGGGTACCCGCGCTCACTGGGGGTGTGCAGACTCCGGAGGGGCTCCTACAGCCCAAGCGCTATAACAAGCCACCTCATGGCATAAATCAATCAGGCCCTCGACCTCATAACAAGCCACCTCAAGGCATAAATCAATCAGGCCCGCAGCCTCATAAAAATCATGAATCAATAACAATATGCTGCGGCGTGCAGCCCGATCCTATAATATCCTCACAACACAGGCCCTCGGTCTCACTCAGTTAGAAATCTCTCAAGCATCTCGGGCTATCAGTAAAACAGGGTGCTCAGCCCAAAATATCATTTTATGCATCAAAACGGAGTAATAAAGACTGAGTTATGAAATCAGTAAACACAGCGTGACTGAGTATAGATCTTAAATCAAAAACAGTGAGGAAATAGTAGTAAAAAGCCCCTAAGGGTCCAAACAGCTTGGCACGAGGCCCAACTATGGCATTCAGCCCAAAACATAGTAATACATTCCAAAGCACATAAGTATCAAATAGTTTTCAGTCAAATATACAACTTAATAGTTGCTACGGGACGGACCAAGTCACAATCCCCAACGGTGCACGCCCTCACGCTCGTCATCCAGCATGTGCGTCACCTCAAAATAGTGAAACGATGTGAAATCCAGGGTTTCATACCCTCAGGACAAGAATTACAATCATTACTTACCTCAAACCGGTCAAAACTCTATGCCGCGATGCTCTTGCCCCTCGACTCGGCATCCAATTGCTCCGAATCTATTCACAACCATAACAATACCATCAATATGCGCTAATGGAAGGAATTCCACAAGAAAAACTATCAAATTAGGCACAATTCCCAAAATCCACTCAAACCCGGCCCTCGGGCCTACGTCTCGAAATCCGACGAAAATTACTAAACTTCAAAGCCCATTCACTCACGAGTCCATACATACGAAACTTATCGAAATCCGACCTCATTGTCACTCAAATCCTCAAAATCCCACTCTCTAATTTCAAGCCCTAAATTCCCAAACTTTTAAGTCTCAACTTCTCAACTTAGATGATGAATAAAATACATAGATTCATGAAATTTAAACCATTATAGTTAGAATCACTTACCCCACCGTTTACTCCTTCAAACCCCTTCGAAAACTACGCCTCTCCCCCCGACGTTCCCTCTAACG
>NW_017683700.1:0-2786 GCF_001879085.1 Nicotiana attenuata
CCGTGTTCCAAGGCTACCCCGTTCCTAGTTGAGAAGTACTTAGAATAAATGTTGAGTATACTACTGATGATAGGTGAATTGACTATAAACCACGCAAAACAGGCCTGAAGATTCAGAGGACTACGGTTGACCGACGGTTCCACCGCGACCGCGGTAGAACCGCGGTGGAAGATAGCGGCGGATAAATTCAGATTCAGAGAAGGCATTTGGCCGCGGTTTGACCGCGAACCGCGGCAGAAACCGCGGCGGAAGCAGAAAACTTCAGGGACTAAAGTGTAAAACACGGGATTTTAGACCTAAACCCTATTTAAAACATTAGACTTCGACCCAAGAGAGGCATGTATTGAATTTTAGGTTTCTTAGCAAGGAAAACCATTGTGAGAGAATTACTACCAAACATTCTTTCTTCTTTTACTTTTTATTGCTAGTTATGATGAATTCTATCTTAGTTTATTTTCCCATAGCCATGAGTAGCTAAATTCCTTGTCTAAGGTTTTGATGGAACCTATTGGGTGATGAACTTCTTGTTTATGTGAATACAAATTGCTAGTTTAATCTCTATTTGTTCAACTTCGTGTTTGTTGTAGTTAATTGACAGGATCCTCAATTAGCTGTGCCTATTTAGTGTGCATAACTTGGAAAAGAGTGCATATTTAGGGTATTGTTGAACAACACCACTCCTAGATTATTAGAGGAATCTATAATTGCGGGTTTAAAGGCAGGATTAGGGATAACGAAGCCTTGGGTGTAATCTAAAGTGAATCGTGCTAAATAAAGTAAGCTAGTGTATCTCGGGAGAGTGCAATAGCAAATTACTGTGATTACTCGAGAGAGATTTACGGTAAGATTAGCATTCATGATTGATAGAGATGTGTTGGTAAATTTGTATGAGCATAAACAGAAGGAATTCCATCAATAGGGGAAATCATTGCCTTAGCTTTTTATCATAATTGTTTACAACCTTATTAGTTTAGTTTACAGCTATTTAGTTACTTGCAAGCGTAGTTGTTAAAGAACATTCAACTGAGATTTGAATATTTGGGAAGCTGGCTCTGAAGAATTAGTGGGTCTGAAGATAGTGGTTGATAGGTTAACTCTCTGTGGATTCGACCCTGGGCGTAATACTCGGGTTATATTTGCAACGTCCGCAGAGTCCTTTTTATAAGGCATAGTTGGGCGTGATCAGTCTCCATATCCAAATTCAACTGCCGCAATGCCCAAAGTGCTTTATGTTTTTCTACCGGAAGGTGGCATGCCTTTACAAACACCAATTTGTACGGTGACATACCAATTGGAGTTTTGAATGCTGTGCGGTACGCCCATAATGCATCATCCAGCTTTTTCGCCCAATCGGTCTTTGTTGCATTCACTGTTTTTGTAAGGACACTTTTAATTTTCCTATTTGACACTTCAACTTGCCCGCTCGACTAGGGCTTCTTATCGGGCGGATTGGCGGTTATCTACTCTTAATGGTTTGGCTTATCAGTTATCGGCTTTTAAATGTATTAATCCGCTAGCCACCCGATAAGATATCGGGCGAATTGGTATCGGTTTAGCTCTTATCGGACGGTTATCGGGCGGTTTATCGGCCTAATTCAATCAAAATAAAATAAAATTTAGTCTCTGTATGTTTAAATAGGTGGTCTACATACTAAGAGGGACGAAGCTGAAGAGACACCATGATGGGTAAATCATCTGTCTAGAATCTTATTTATGTTTACGCACATTGGCCTTAGTCCATGTGAAAGATTTCCAATTGGCCGTTGTTAAAACAAATGTTAGTCATGCTTTGAATTCTAGGATGCCTTAAAACCCAGGCAAAGTTGATGAAGCAGTGGTGTAACTGGTGTTGTTATCTTGTTTCAAACAGCAAAATTCTGTCTTTTATCGCAGTTAGATGACTCCTTTTATTTGGCTTTCTTTTGTTCTTATTCACTTTGATAGAGTACTGGAGGAAGAAGGGTTTTTGATTATTTAATATATAGTACATTGATAAAAATAAACTTTATATGTATATATATATATATATATATATATATATATATATATATATATATATTCTTAACGGGTTAACAGATTATCCGTTAAGAAAATTAAATAATTCGCCCCCAAACCGATAAGCCGTTAATAAAAAAAATTAATTCATTCCCCGTCCGTTAAACCATTAACTCGAAACCAATAAGCCATTAAGCATCGGTTTCGGTTCGGTTTTGAACACCCCTACGCTCGACTGTGGGTGATAAGGGGTGGTTACCTTATGACGAACTCCGTACTTTTCCAACAGCTGTGCGAACGCTCTATTTTAAAAATGGGTTCCTCCATCACTGATTATAGCTCAAGGGGTGCCAAAACGTGTGAAGATGTTTTTCTTTAGAAGCCTATTACCCCTTTTGCATCATTGGTTGGGAGAGCCACCGCTTCGACCCACTTGGAGACATATTCAACCGCTACCAATATATATTTGTTACCATACGAGCTGACGAATGGCCCCATAAAGTCGATCCCCCACATTTCAAAACCTCCACCTCTTGAATTGTGGTCACTGGCATCTCGTGACGGCGAGAAATGTTGCCTGTCCTTTGGCATTCATCGCAACTTTTGACCGAAGCGTGGGCATCCTTGAACAGAGTTGGCCAATACAAACCCGATTCCAACACCTTAGCTACTGTCCAAATTCCTCCAAAGTGTCCACCATATGGTAAAGCATGGCAAGCCTGCAAAACAGAATGTTGATCTTTCTCGGGGATACACCTCCGGATCATGTTATCTACACATATTTTAAACAG
>NW_017683700.1:6105-8254 GCF_001879085.1 Nicotiana attenuata
TTGTCAGCAAGCTCATCTGGGTCATAGAGTGGTTATGTTTTCTGCATGTGTGTTGTTTGGGTCAAGAGCGACAGAATGCACTATTGGAGTGAGTGTTGTGTCTCTCGGCATCCAGCCTGAATTTTGAGACATCTTGTCAAGAAGAATCTTTCACTCTGTGAAAGTTTTGCTCAAGAATGCACCCCCGGCAGAAGCATCTACATTGGCCTTCAGACTGTCAGCCAAACCCATATAGAATCTCTGTCCCATCATCTGATCCGGAATGCCATGGTGAGGGCACTTCACCAACATGCCCTTAAACCTCTCCCAGGTCTCTTGCAAAGTCTCAGTCGATTTCTGCCTGAATTGCAATATCTCATCAATCTGCCTCGCAGTTTTGTTGGGTGGATAAAACTTGTTTAAGAACTGCTTGACTAGTTCCTCCCAAGTAGCAATGGAGTTTATTGGGAGCAAATTCAGCCAAGTTTGAGCCTCCCTTGTTACTGAGAATGGGAACAATAATAATTTGATTGCCTCAGGAGTCACATTCAGCTGTCTTTGAGTGACACATATTGATAGGAAGTTCTTCAGATGTTGTTGTGGGTCTTCGATGTATGACCCGGAGAATAGCCCTTTATTCTGCAACAGGTGTCGACGCCCCCTTTTTCCTCGCGGAATCGGGTTCACGACATTCGGGAGGACAACTCTATTCCCTTGCGAGAATTGGGTTTTTGGAGTTTGAAGAGTGGCCACCTAATGATTATAGTGCATTAGGACACTTTAAGGAAGAATTTGAGATGAAGAACCAGAGTTTGGGTAAGGGCTAGAAATTATCTCGAGGGGAAGGTGTTAGGCACCCCTCAAGATCCACTAGTGTGGTTCCCGGCCATGCTACAATTGTGACTTTGAATGCAAACAAACAAGTAAACAAGCAAGCATTGCAAATACGAGAAAACTATTACAAATAAGGAGCACAAAAGGTTAAAAAAAAGTGCTGAATTTTAGGGAAGGAGCAGTTCAGTTAAAAGTGCAAGTAGGAAGAAGTCAAGTACTTAGTGCGAACAATCTGAAAATTATGTGAAAAAACAGAAGTCGAAAGTGCAACAGCTTTTTAAGATTCAAAAAATTGTTAAACTAATAAAGAGGGAGGGGGGTCCTAGGTTTATATATTACATGGATCATTCGCACAACACTGGTACTCAATTGTACGCATAGTGTTATCGTATAATCATCATCTCCATGTCTACCCTTTCCCACCCCGTTAAGGTATTGGAGCGCGGAATGGTATCGTTTGCCTATTGCATGTTATTACCCGTCCCAAGCTATCAGTCCCGGGGCATTAGGACTTCTAATCCTAAAAGGGGAAGAAAGGGATGGGGGCGTTTATGGAGTTTAAAGGACAAAAATTCTAATCGACATTCAAAAACAAGTAACAAGTAGGGGGAATGAACAGACAAACAGGTAAGGCTTACATAAACCCCGTAAATCAGATAACATCTAGTTTAGCATGCCTTTACACATACTGGTTTGGTCTTTAAAATTAAAAATTAAGCAGCGAGCGGACTGGTTCGATACATACGTTTAGACAGGAAGCCCACATTAGGCAACTTGGATCCAATTGTTTGAACTTAAGGAATTTTAAGCGAGTGATTTAGAAAGTACTGGTTCTAGAAAAGTAGTCTAATGCCAGAAAGTACAGACTGCAGTCAGTTTAGAAATAAGTTTTAAGAGAATCATGAGTATAAACCATAAAAGGAGTTCCAGAGTCAGAAATACTTAAGGAAAGAGTAAACTGCAGAACTGTTTTAAAGACAATTTCAGGAAGACCAAAACTGAGTTGGAAAATGTTTAGGCAGAATTTTAGAAAGAAACCATTTCAGAAGAGGTGCTGATTTGAAGAGCTCAAATGTATACTGATTCAAAAGAGCTTTGTCAAAAGATTGAGGCTGAAAACATTAAGACATTAGAGACCAGTTAACAGATTGTTATTGCTTAAGAAGAAACGAACGAACTTGATGCGGAATCCTATGATATCTATATATGATTTTAAAAAGTCTGTTAAGAACTGGTAAGAAGAGGTAATTATTTAATTACCCTACAGTTTGCCTAATGCATATGCATTCCCTATAGGCATGATTTCTATATGTCACTGATTACATGAACGTTAAAG
>NW_017683701.1:0-3307 GCF_001879085.1 Nicotiana attenuata
ATGCGGCAGGCTCGATAGGTCCGATGACATCCATTCCCCAAGCGGCGAACGGCCATGGTGAGCTTGTTGCATTGAGCTCGTTAGGAGGCACCTTTATCATGTCTGCATGGATCTGGCAACGATGGCATTTCCGAACATACTGGATGCAGTCCGTCTCCATAGTCATCCAGAAATAACCGGCCCGGAGTATTTTCTTGGCTAAGACAAAATCATTCATATGCGGACCACAAGTCCCTGCATGAACTTCCTCCAACAACCTGGATGCTTCCTTTGCTTCGACACACCTCAGTAATCCCAAATCGGGAGTCCTCCTATACAGGATTCCTCCGCTGTGAAAGAAGTGATTGGATAGCCTCCCCAGTGTGCGCTTTTGAGTAGTGTTTGCAAATTCTGGGTATTCTCCTGTTAACAGGTACTTCTTAATGTCATAGAACCATGGTTTTCCATCTGCTTCTTCCTCGACACGAGCACAGTAAGCAGGCTGATGCTGGATTTTTATCGGGATAGGATCAATGAAGTTCTTATCTGGATGTTGAGTCATGGATGACAGAGTGGCCAATGCATCAGCGAACTCATTTTGAACTCTGGGGACATGCCAGAATTCTGTCTTCGTAAACCTCTTCCTCAACTCTTGTACATGATGCAAGTATGGGAGTATCTTGGAATTCTTGGTTGCCCACTTTTCTCGAACCTGATGTATGAGCAAGTCTGAATCCCCGATCACTATTAACTCCTGAATGTTCATATCAATGGCCAGCTTGAGCCCTAAGATGCAGGCTTCGTACTCGGCCATGTTGTTGGTGCACGGGAACCTGAGTTTGGCGGACACCGGGTAATGCTGACCTGTTTCTGATACTAGAACCGCTCCTATGCCAACTCCTTTAAAGTTTGCCGCTCCGTCGAAAAACATTCTCCAGCAATCATAGTATTCTGCAATGTCTTCTCCTATGAAAGAAACCTCCTCATCGGGAAAATACGTCTTTAGAGGCTCGTATTCTCCGCCCACGGGGTTTTCGGCAAGATTAGTGCTTGTCCTTTGATCGCTTTCTGGGTCACGTAGACAATATCGAACTCACTCAACAGAATTTGCCATTTGGCCAGCCTGCCCATGGGCATGGGCTTCTGGAAGATGTACTTCAGCGGATCCATCCTTGATATGAGATAAGTGGTATAGGCACAGAAATAATGCCTCAACTTCTGAGCTACCCAAGTTAGAGCACAACAGGTGCGTTCTAGCAGGGCATACTGGGCCTCGTACGGGGTGAACTTTTTGCTAAGATAGTAGATGGCTTGCTCCTTTCTCCCCGTTTCATCATGTTGTCCCAAAACACAACCAAATGCTCCATCCAGTACTGCAAGGTAGAGCAATAGCGGTATACCTGGTTCGGGCGGACCAGGACTGGCAGCGTTGACAGGTATTCCTTGATTCTGTCGAAAGCCTTTTGACAATCATCGGTCCATTTAGTGGCGGCGTCCTTCTTCAACATTTTAAAGATTTGTTCATAAATGACAGTGGACTGGGCTATGAACCGATTGATATAGTTGAGTCTCCCCAAGAAACTCATAACCTCTTTTTTGTTCTTTGGCGGTGGCAATTCCTGAATGGCCTTAAACTTCGACGGATCGAGTTCTATTCCCCGCCGTCTTACGATGAACCCAAGCAATTTTCCAACTGGAACCCCGAAAGCGCACTTGGCTGGATTCAGTTTCAGGTTATACCTTCTTAATCTGTTGAAGAACTTTCTTAAATCTCCCATATGGTCAGGGGCTTTCCTGGATTTGATGATGACATCATCTACGTACACCTCAATCTCTTTGTGTATCATGTCATGGAAAATAGTAGTCATGGCCCTTATGTAGGCGGCCCCAGTATTCTTTAATCCAAACGGCATCATCTTGTAACAGTACATTCCCCACGGCGTAATGAAAGCTGTCTTTTCCGCGTCTTCTTCGTCCATCCATATCTGATGATATCCATCAAAACAATCGACAAATGACTGCAGCTCGTGTTTGGCGCAATTGTGACAAGTGAACACTGATGCGCGTTTCCTTGACATTCTCTGTATTCCCCAAGTTGATAACCTCAGTTTCGTCCAAGTTAGACTTAGGCCTATTCTCAAAGTTCTCAACCTCTTTAACAACCTCTTCTGGTATATCATCCTCTTCTGAGTCTGTATCCGTTTGTTGCGTTATCTCGTCGCATGTCACATTCATCGATTCATCAAGATAAGTAATAGTAATGCTGTGTAAAAGTAAAATAAATGACAGAGAAAATAATAAGAGCGAGACATATATAAGAAACTGAAATGCTTTGATAAATTCCAAGATTGTTTTGAACATCGGAGCTTTTTTTTTCAAAATTTAAAGATAATACTCAAAGGAAATCAACTAGCGAAAAGTAAAAGATAATGCATAATGCTTTGTTCAGCCTTGCTACCCCGAAGCTCTTCGGGCCTTGGTGGTTCTGATGGACCAATTGTTGAGGCGCTCCCCTCGGCTCACGGCTTGTATGGAAGGGCCTTCCTCCCCTTCCTCCTCGAGAATGACGTGACAGTCCATATTGTCATCTTCCAAGAATAGGTTCTTCATCGTTGCTAATGCTTCATCTTCCTCCGACCCATATATGATGTCGGCCGGCTGGAAAGTCTGTTCCAGGCGCGGTATAGGGTGCTCCAGCGGATAGTAAGGGCCGCGCCATGGTGGCGACCAGTTCTGGAATTCTTCCCATGTATAACCGTACCCTAACCCAAAAGTGGTTCCATGCTTCTTTAGTTTGATGGGCTTGGTGATTCCTTAAAGGTTCTTGCCGAGCCCTTTGCCAGGTTCATACCCGCTCCAGTTTAGTATACTCTCTATCTTGTTATCCCACCACTTATCTTTGTCTGACTCTCTCAATGTGGTGGTAAGTTTATCCTCCTAGCTTCCTTCTTCCTTCAATTGCTGGGATGGTTTGGCGACTGTATATGGGGTTACTCCCGTCACCATGAATAATCACTTCTTGGTGATTCCAATCGAACTTCACTGCCTGGTGCAGGGTTGATGCTATAGCTCCACCGGTGTGGATCCAAGGTCGTCCTAGTAGTAAGTTGTAGGATGCTGGGATGTCTATTACTTGAAAATCAACATCGAACCAAGTTGGCCTCATTTGCAAACATAAACTGATTTCCCCAATAGTGGACCTTTGGGAACCATCAAAAGCTTTGACGTTGATAGCCCCATCCTTGATTTCATGCAGACTCTTCCCCAATGTTCTGAGGGTCACCAATGGACAAATGTTGAGGCTGGATCCTCCGTCAATCAAAGTTCT
>NW_017683701.1:7073-8254 GCF_001879085.1 Nicotiana attenuata
GTTGCCCTTCAATCCCCTCCATTAGTGTCTTGGCGACCATGGCTAGTCTGGTATGGATCCTAGCCTTCTTCATGGGAAACACTATCATTCCCAGGAAGCAGAACATGAAGACGAAAACTCTCATGTGGATATGCCCCAATGATGTGAGGGTGAATTCGTCTAGATAGGTGCGGTAGGACTTGCTATGACCGTACCTCTCGTACAGGTAGCCGAAAGGAACATAGGAGTCCTTCAAACAAGTCAAATCTGAATTTTTCTTCAACCCCATCATTTTGAAGAAACCTTTACCCTTGCGGTTTTCTGGCATGAGCAAACCCGGAGTCTCCCAAGGAATACCGGCTAACCCTCCTATTTCCTCGAGCAGCGGGGTCATATCAAGGTCCCCAAATCAAAATACCGATCTATCACTGTCCCGGAATAAGGTCGCAGCCTCTCTGATTTTGTTGTCCGGCTGAATTTCCAAAGGAGAGGGTAAGTTTCCCAAATACTTGCGGACGAGAGTCCGGTCACTGGAATAAAGGTCCTCCCACCATCTTAGCAACCTCGTTACCATGCCGAATCTGGGGACTTCGTGCCTCATTTTCTGCAAAACGAAGCGTTAGTCTGACTATTTAAATCAATAATTGGCATAAACAACATTTAGTTCTCCAAATAAATGCACAGAGTATGGTGTTGTCCGTTTGGGTCCCAGGGGAACCCAGTGGACTTTGGATAAGGCCATCTTAAAGTGTCATTATGTGGATAACATAACTGACTCGACTAGGTTTGACAGTGATGCATGAACAGTTAAATAGAATAAGGTTTCTATGGGGTGCTAGACCGGTACCCTTGAGCGGACAACTCAAGAGGGAAAGGCACAGAAACGTCGACTGTACCGCTGATCGACTAGTTTTACCGCAAATACGCCTTTGCCAAAATTTAGGGGGTAATAATATTGGAAGAGCGCAACCACTCATCAAGCGTTGCTATGGTAATTGTTTGGCACGAGTGAAATATGATGTTGAAAAATGCAATTACAAAAAATGAAACAAATTGCCACGTATTTTCACGTTCACAATGATTACAATAATTGTTCGGAAAATACAACGGTATTGAAGAAAAACAGTAAATGAGAGCGTTAAAGAAAAAAAAGGAAACAAAAAGACAAGTCAGTTTCGAATAAAGGCATTAAACAAAGCAAT
>NW_017683702.1:0-8253 GCF_001879085.1 Nicotiana attenuata
CTTCACAATATCATCACCGATGCAAAAAAAGTGGTGCGAGTCATGTTCTCGCACATTTGGCATTTCCTACTAATGTAGTGAGCAACGGTTAAGATTCTTTCTCTGATTCTACCCTTTTCCTGAACGCAACCGTCCCTATTTGTTGGGCCCTAGCCTCCAAGTCTGCTCGGCTATCTGGTTTTGTTCCTTAAGTGTTGCAAGTCCATTTCTAATTGTGCCAATTCCGCGTAACAATGCTCTCTTTCAATCTTGAATTCCTTTGCCTGTTTGATCATTTTGTTCTCTATGGCAATGACCCTTTTCCTTAACCCCGCGACCTCATTATCGTATTCTTCTTTCAACTGTTTAACCATGCGGGCTCGTTCTTCCGCGTTTTTAGCCAATTGTTTTCGAACCCCGACTAATTCTCTTTCTGCTTTGTTGAGGTCAAAACCATAGTCATTGACTTTTTGCCTTAGATTTTCTATAAGTTTTACATCTTTGACGCTCCTGACGGGATCTTCGGCCGCTATCTTCATCTTTTGAATTTGGCCTCGTAAGGCTTCATTCTCTTTGGCCAATTTCTTTTTCTCACCCTCATCGACTGCAGCTTGCACACTATTTTCAAATTGAAGGTCTCGGACTTGCTTTTCCAATTCTCCTATTTTAGCTCTATATTCATTTTCTTTAGCTAACCAGGCCCATTGTTCTTGTGATGATTCGACAAAATTCTGGACGTGAGGTCTTTTGGCCGGCCTCCCAAATGCAACGTCCCTTCTATACCAGACATGATACTCAGGTGACACTGCTCTTTTAGAACGATCCCGGACACAAGTATTTGCCGTCAAGTATTGACATTCGCTCCAAACTTGACGTACCCTTGCTTCAGGAAACTGACCATCAGGACCAATCTCAACTACTTGGATACTAAGATCGTCATCCTTTGGCACTACTTGGCATCTCCCGAGTTGCCTTAAAACCCGATACGGAGCATAAGGCTGAATGCTCTTAAGACCCATTAAGAGGAAGTGTGGCCCCGCTGCTGGCATATATATGATTTCATAGACAGGTAACCACCCAAACGTCCACTCTATTTGACTGGCAGTGAGGGACCGAAAGTATGATGTCCAGCCTGTGAATCCTTCAGGCAAGCTGACCCCCTTAATCCTTGTATAAAACTCCTCTATACAGGTTTTCTCTGTAGACCCATAACTCAGGAACTGAGGACGATGGCACAGGTGTTCGGTCATCCACATTTGCAACAAGAGATTGCACCCCTCAAAGAAGTCTCGTCCGGCTTTGCAGGCTGTAAGAGCGCGGAAGATTTCAGCTAATATCATGGGCGCAAGAGTGCTTTTTGCTTGAGTGAGTAGAGTGCTGACGACCCCGACTATCTTTATGTCAATATTTCCATCTTTCCTCGGGAATACCAAAAGCCCCCAAAAGACCACCATAAAAGCAAAACGTCTATGTTCTTCCCATTTTTGGCGGCTTCCTTTGCTACATATCTTGTTTTCCCGATTATTGAACCCTCCGATGTGGCCATATCTATGGTATATGAAGTGTGGAGTACAAAAGCCATCCGCCAAATCTGTGTTGTGGACCGTCTTGCTCATCTTCAGTGAGTCTAAGAATTTGTGCACGACCACGGTTCTCGGGGCAATCAAGTACTTGTGTCTTAAAGGGACCTCAGCGCGTCCGATGTACCCGGCTATTTCCTCCAAGGTCGGGGTGAGTTCAAAGTCTCAAAAATGGAACACGTTGTGTGCCGGGTCCCAGCACGTGACCAACGCTCTGATAATGTCTCCCCGAGGCACAATCTCCAACAGACCGGTAAGCCCTTTCAAATATTTTTTGACTTCATCTTGCCCTTCTCCTCCTAGGTCGTTCCACCACAGACGCAACTCCAAAGGGATTTTATGCATGATTGCGGAAGGTTCATTTTGAATTGTGCTCATCCTGCACATTTATTAAGGTGACTTAATCACTTATTTTGACCTAAAAGGAAAAAATGACACTATTTTTTGTTCAAATTTCCAATTAAAACAAATAGCCGGTTTTGCAGATACGGCCTTTCAGCACTTCGGGGAGAAGATTTTAAGGCTGTGCCCGCTAACCGTTGAAACTGACCCAAGGTGGCTGTTCTTGCAAAAATAGCCTTCTGGCGCCCTTTTAGGGACATGCAGCTTGTTTTAGACAAGAATGGCCTCACCTGACTTATTCATGACAAAACTAAAACTTTTGCTATTTTTTGGCGACTTTTGCAAAAGGGAAGTTGGACCCGATGGGGGTTACCTACGTATCCAACACCCTTTGGGAATCAAACTGGCGTAGTTCGGTCAGATTTGCCAAAAACTATATTGAACAACAATTTTCTTTCTACGTTTTTCTTGTTTTTCTTTCAAATATTTTTTCTCTTTTCCATTTTCATTTTTCAAAACAACATTTCGGTACTATTTGGGCGTTGGTTTTTTCTCAAATGGTCCCCCTCACTTAGTCCTAACACTGCTTATTTTTTCTCAATTTTCATTCATTTAGTCAAGCCGATCAACATGCAAAGCCGAGCAAATAAATGCGCAAGTAGCACGTAAGATGCATCAGGATGGTTCAATTCATTTCAGGTCACCTGTCCTAGACTGACCCAACCCTTGTGTTGAGTCCCCTAAGTCAAATGCACATGATGCAAACATACGTCCTACTAGGGATCCGGCATGAGGTCGAGTTATTCTAGGTTCAAAACCTGAGTATATGTTCTAGACTGTGTACCCGAGCGGACAACTCGAGTCGAGGAGGGGGCTACGTACCGGGAACCAAAAGGCCATCCGGCTTAGTAACTTGTCCGGCCTCTTTCTTATTTTAAGGTATTGACACTAACAGAATAGAGAGTCTCAAACAGTGAGCACATCCCCGGAGATGAGAAGAGAAGGGTTTCGTAAAAATTTTATATATACAATTCAGAATATCAAAGCGGTAAAACATTTAGCACATATAGCATGGAACATGTAGAAAAATCAGATAAAGCCAAATATAACAATTATACTAAGCTCGAATTCTTCAACCCTGAATCGAAATTTTGGGTTCGATCCCCAGCAGAGTCGCCAGAGCTGTCACACCTCCTTTTTACACACCTACCCCGAAAGGTAATGTATATAAGGGAGTTTTTCCATTTAAAGTAACATTATTCGAAATGGGATTATTTATTTGGTTTTTAGAGTCGCCACTTGGGATAGGATTGGCTTTTGGTGTCCCAAGTCACCGGTTTAACTTGAATCCCAAATCGAGGAAAATTTCGACTTCCCAGTTGGAGTCTGCGAACCAGAAATTCTGAATAAGGAATTTTGTTGACCCGAGGGAAGGTGTTAGGCACCCCCGGATCCCGTGGTTCTAGCACGGTCGCTTAAATTATTATAATTGCCTAAAAATCTGATTTTAATACATGTTT
Organism: Nicotiana attenuata; assembly: GCF_001879085.1. Lineage (NCBI taxonomy): Eukaryota > Viridiplantae > Streptophyta > Magnoliopsida > Solanales > Solanaceae > Nicotiana > Nicotiana attenuata. The sequence goes on from NW_017683702.1 coordinate 3,422, forward strand.
TAACTTATGTGCTTTTTAACTTCAAACCACTTTTATTATTATATTTTTTTAAGAGAATTGCAACGTCGTGAAAACGCGTCTCGAACCACGTCACATAAATGCACCCGCGGTTTTTGACACATTTCGACTTTGTTGGGATTTGGATTTGGGTCACATAAATGTGCACCCGAGTTTAGGAAGTTAAAATTATTAAAAGTGCGCCTAAAACGACTAACGGGTTATTATCTTTGCGGAGGGCCGTGAAATTCGCTAGACGGCACGCCCCAAATTCTAAGTATTTTGATATAAGCAATTAATGAGGGCCCCACAATTTGTGTGTTTTATTTGGAGAGGCTCATCTCACTTTATTATTTAAAAGCCAACCTAAAGCAAACTAGGATTTTCTATTTAATTTGTCTCTAACAAGGCCTAATTAATTATTGTTACTCAAATAAAACATCTTACTAAGACCCTTTAGCAATATTTTGGGCCTGAACTTGGCCCAATAAAAGAAATCTCAACCAGCTTGGTGAGTGGCCTGCGTTTAGGCCTAAACGAGAAAGGGAAATATCAATTGACACTGGGCCCCAAACGGGTTCAGGCCCAGATATGACTTCAAAGGGAACAATCACGTTTTGGGCCTTCAACATGGGCCCAGATTATTTTATCTTCAGCCTGTGACTTTAATTCATAACAAGCTCGACATTTCTCCAGACAATTGCAACTTATTAGCTTGATTATCCAAGCAGATTAAACTAATTAACCAATGTATTTGAAATTACATCCTAATGATCCCTATGTATGAATTAAACCATTAGAGAAGGACTGAACAAAACAGCATGCTTGACACTAAACTCTGCCTCTGTGCTAATACCAACTCATAATCTGTTTCGGATTTAATTTATGCTAATAATTTAATTTCTAACTAGACTTGAATCAATTGAGGACTACTAACTTCCTGGACAACTCATCAATCACAGAAGAAGTTCATCAATTACAGGAGAGGCTTATGATGTCTAAATCGATTTTACAATCATGCTTCCCTTTTATAGAACAAAATCTAATCAACAGGATATTAACATAAACCTCACTATCACTGAATGATCATCTCAAGCCTGTTAGTCTCACACAGTTCTAATTATACAATCACACACAAATCAGAATTAAGCTACTATTGAACTATCAATATATAACAGTCCAAATCAGTTCGAGACAGTTCAGATTATACAGTCCAGGCTTATGAACAATCAGATCAAACTGAACTACACTAAACAATTATGCCTAGCATTCACCTAACTATTAATGTATAACAGCTTGAACAGTCACGGTTCAAGGAGGAGGTGATCAATCTTTCATTTCATTTTCACTTCAGAATTACATCAAGCCAATTTGGAAATGTGTACCTGGAGATTGAAATAAAAATGGAAGGAAATAGAGGTCAGCCAAGCAGTAGCACAGCAACAAAGGCAGTTCCAACAGCAGAATCAACAACCAACAAACAGGTTTGGACTAATTTGACCCAGAAATGAGAATAAGTGAACAGCAGCTACTGAAACATGCTAAAACAGGCTTGATCGAATCCAAACACACTTCAAAATTGACCCAGGAGCTTCAGAAACAAACCAGCAATCAACCCTAAGCTAGAGGATGCACTTCAATCACCAAATCTCGAACTTAGCTTGAAATTCAATAGAACAGTACTCCTTTTTTTGAGTTTTCTGTTATGCTTTTCTATATTTATTTTTTTTGGTTTTTTTTTTGATTTTTTGAATTTCTGTTTCAGATCTGGAAAACTGAGAGAATACTTTTGGGGGGAACTTTTAGGCTTCCAAAACTTGTGACTTAAGGCATTGGCATGCCTTTTTATAGGCAAAATGAGGGCAGCCCTCAAATTTTCTATTTACACTCTTAATCCCTGTTTATTTACTCACTTAGTCCCTTGTTTTCTGACTTGTGTCACAAGTTAATACACTAAAAGTTACTGAAATTCCATTTCGACCCCTTCTAGGTGCTTCTAGTAGCTTCTAAATTCAGTTACTATCAGATTCCTTTGGTGAATTACCCTTACTGCCCTTACCTTATCCCTGAAATCACCAAATTGCTTTAACCCCACTCCCACTCTTTTTTACCCTAATTAAAACTACCAACTACAGCCCAATTTGTCTAATTATAAAAGCCAATTGAATCTGAGCACTGAACTAAAGTAATACTGACCCCAACTACTGATTAATCTAACTAAACTAATCTGAATTCACTACAACCAGTTAATATCAAACCAAAAGAGGCACTAAAACCACTACTAAATTCTGGATTTATCTATGAACGATACAGAATTAATTATAAAAGACTGATCATATTATTAAACTAACCAAACTACAGCTCAAATGACAATCAAACAATTCCAGTTTCAAAACTCAAATCAACTTTGAACCACTAGACCCCTAATTGAAAACTAATACCATAAAAAGTCAAAAACAAACAAACTTAAACTAGAACATGCTGTCAATGGAAACTAGTAACAATTAAACACCTAAAAACTAAGAGAAACAAGCAAATAACAATCAATCACAACTTAATGAACATGAAGGCAACATAGAATCAAGAGGAAGAGATTAGATGAGACAGAAGAAGATTGGATGCAACTGATTTGAACCCGATATGAAGTGAAACAATTAAGAAGACCCACCAGTCATATTCAGGTTCGGACGATTCCGATGAAATTGGAGCGTTATTGACAGTGAATTCTTCATGAGGGAAGCCCGGGGACCATGTGGTATCAATTTGAAGTGATTTGGTACAACTAGGATTTTGGCCGAAAAACTTCAAACTAATATTCGAGAAGTTCCGGCCATGTTCGAGGGACGGAACCTAGGGGGTCTGATAGAGGATGTCACGGCGGTTATACGGTGTTAATTTGGTGGTCATTGGGTTACTTTGGGTCATGGCCGGAAAATCTTCGATTCAAGATTCGAAGTGTTTGAGTAGGATTCGAGGGAAACTGGGGCTGGATATGGATAGAGGAAGAGGAGAGGAGCCTAGGGTGTTATTTTGGAGTGGTTTGGAGACGGACCGCCGCCGTGGGCGATTTCCGGCGGCGGTTCACGGCGGCGTTACACAGGCATTACAGGGAGGGGTTGTACGAGGAAGACGGATATGTTTTTTAGGGTTTGGATTATTTTGGACATTGTTATTTGGATCTAACACCATTCAAGGGCCGTCGGATAAGGGATGATGGACGGTCTAGATTACTTGACTATGAAACGACGTCGTTTCAATAGTAAAAGGGGCAGGCCGGGTTTGGGGTATTTGGACCTGGGCAAGGGCTTGGAGCATTGGGCTGGGATTAATGAATTACAAGGGGCCCAATTCCGGGTCCTCATTGAGACTACCCTCTTTAAATTGTTTTCTTTTATTTCTTTTTCTATTTTCATTTTTATTTTGTACTTTTTATATTTTTCTGACTTTATAAAAATGCAAAAATTAAAATAAAGACCTAATATATTTTCAAAGTCAAGCTAATTGATTCCTAAAATTGTTTAAAATCTATTTCGTGACAAATTCAACAATTAACAATTAAAAATACAAAAGGGGACTATTTTTGTTATTTTCTTCATATTTTGTTCTAAAAACAACTTAACCACTAATTAATCCTAAAATATGAAATTAGACCTTAAATGCAAATGTCAAGCGTATTTTTTTATATTTTCATATGAATTAAAATGCACAAATAAAATGCAAACAATAACACAAAATTCACAACTTGTAAAATAATGAAAGAAAAATCATTTTGTTTGATTTTTTGGGAATAATTCATATAGGGCAAAAATCACGTGCTCACAGCTGCCCCTCTTTGATCGGGAACACGCAGAGTTCTCGGGCAAACATAAGTGAGCGAATACGAGCGATTTTTGCCCATTCGAATACTCCGTGTGAAGCATTTTTGAAAACCGTCTGACCGCACCCTGCTTCGGAGGTTGCCTACATATCCTTGGCTAAAAAGGAATCAGGTCAGTGTAGTTCGGGAAAGTTTGGTAGCTGGGACTACCATGAGCTGTGATTTCACTGCTGTTGCTGCTGCTACTGCTTGGTGACCTCCTTATTACACCAAAAGGAAAATCAAAGCTAAGCTAGCTATGCCTATCAACTTTGAGTTACAAGATTCCTATCTATGATTCTCTTGAAACTTGATCTTGAGTCTTAGCTGATTTTGCTGTGGACTTCGATCTGAATCTTGATGCTCGCAAGTTGTAGGTGTTTACTTCTTTATGCAGCATTAGGTCAAAATAGGATCAGCGGAGCTTGTGACTTCAATCAGGTTTTGAGCGATCCGCACCCTTACTTGCTTCAAATTTGAGTTTATTTCTTTTTGTTCTTTTCTTCTTTTCTTGATTCTGTATTGAGACTCATTCCATTGGTCATCTCGCACCCTGTGTTTTGAGATCGACCTGCGTAAGATACCAAAACAAACGAACGAAATTTTTCTGCCCCAGTTTTCACTAGGAAAATTTCGTGAGTTAGTTGTGACACATATCTAAGCAATCAAATCAGGATTGTGTAGGAACACCCTCAGTTTTGGCCGGGATTTGGGAAGAAAAAGCACCTCGGTTTTTGGCCAGGAGATCCTTGATTTTTTGGCCAGGATTTGGAAAGAAAAAGGCACCTGGTTTTTTGGCCGGGATTTGGAAAGACAAAGCTCCTCGGTTTTTGGCCGGGAGATCCTCGGTTTTTTGGCCGGGATTTGGAAAGAAAAAGCTCCTCGGTTTTTGGCCGGGAGATCCTCGGTTTTTTGGCCGGGATTCGGAAAGAAAAAGCTCCTCGGTTTTTTGGCCGGGAGATCCTCGGTTTTTTGGCCG
>NW_017683703.1:0-249 GCF_001879085.1 Nicotiana attenuata
ATGGCAAAAGGCGACTAGGGAATGGAGGCCCTATGTCTTAAAAGGCACAACTCAGGGATTGGAGCCCTAATGTTGGCAAAACGCGACAAGGGAATGGAGGCCCTCTGTCTAAAAAGGCACAACTCAGGGATTGGAGCCCTAATGTTGGCAAAAGGCGACTAGGGAATGGAGGCCCTATGTCTTAAAAGGCTCAACTCAAGGATTAGAGCCCTAATGTTGGCAAAAGGCGACTAGGGAATGGAGGCCCTA
>NW_017683703.1:5232-8252 GCF_001879085.1 Nicotiana attenuata
TCAGGGATTGGAGCTCTAATGTTGGCAAAAGGCGACTAGGGAATGGAGGCCCTATGTCTAAAAAGGCACAACTCAGGGATTGGAGCCCTAATATTGGCAAAAGGCGACTAGGGAATGGAGGCCCTATGTCAAAAAAGGCACGAATCAGGGATTGGAGCCCTAATGTTGGCAAAAAGCAACTAGGGAATGGAGGCCCTATGTCTAAAAAGGCACAACTCAGGGATTGGAGCCCTAATGTTGGCAAAAGGCGACTAGGGAATGGAGGCCCTATGTCTAAAAAGGCACAACTCAGGGATTGGAGCCCTAATGTTGGCAAAAGGCGACTAGGGAATGGAGGCCCTATGTCTAAAAAGGCACAACTCAGGGATTGGAGCCCTAATGTTGGCAAAAGGCGACTAGGGAATGGAGGCCCTATGTCTAAAAAGGCACAACTCAGGGATTGGAGCCCTAATGTTGGCAAAAGGCGACTAGGGAATGGAGGCCCTATGTCTAAAAAGGCACAACTCAGGGATTGGAGCCCTAATGTTGGCAAAAGGCGACTAGGGAATGGAGGCCCTATGTCTAAAAAGGCACAACTCAGGGATTGGAGCCCTAATGTTGGCAAAAGGCGACTAGGGAATGGAGGCCCTATGTCTAAAAAGGCACAACTCAGGGATTGGAGCCCTAATGTTGGCAAAAGGCGACTAGGGAATGGAGGCCCTATGTCTAAAAAGGCACAACTCAGGGATTGGAGCCCTAATGTTGGCAAAAGGCGACTAGGGAATGGAGGCCCTATGTCTAAAAAGGCACAACTCAGGGATTGGAGCCCTAATGTTGGCAAAAGGCGACTAGGGAATGGAGGCCCTATGTCTAAAAAGGCACAACTCAGGGATTGGAGCCCTAATGTTGGCAAAAGGCGACTAGGGAATGGAGGCCCTATGTCTAAAAAGGCACAACTCAGGGATTGGAGCCCTAATGTTGGCAAAAGGCGACTAGGGAATGGAGGCCCTATGTCTAAAAAGGCACAACTCAGGGATTGGAGCCCTAATGTTGGCAAAAGGCGACTAGGGAATGGAGGCCCTATGTCTAAAAAGGCACAACTCAGGGATTGGAGCCCTAATGTTGGCAAAAGGCGACTAGGGAATGGAGGCCCTATGTCTAAAAAGGCACAACTCAGGGATTGGAGCCCTAATGTTGGCAAAAGGCGACTAGGGAATGGAGGCCCTATGTCTAAAAAGGCACAACTCAGGGATTGGAGCCCTAATGTTGGCAAAAGGCGACTAGGGAATGGAGGCCCTATGTCTAAAAAGGCACAACTCAGGGATTGGAGCCCTAATGTTGGCAAAAGGCGACTAGGGAATGGAGGCCCTATGTCTAAAAAGGCACAACTCAGGGATTGGAGCCCTAATGTTGGCAAAAGGCGACTAGGGAATGGAGGCCCTATGTCTAAAAAGGCACAACTCAGGGATTGGAGCCCTAATGTTGGCAAAAGGCGACTAGGGAATGGAGGCCCTATGTCTAAAAAGGCACAACTCAGGGATTGGAGCCCTAATGTTGGCAAAAGGCGACTAGGGAATGGAGGCCCTATGTCTAAAAAGGCACAACTCAGGGATTGGAGCCCTAATGTTGGCAAAAGGCGACTAGGGAATGGAGGCCCTATGTCTAAAAAGGCACAACTCAGGGATTGGAGCCCTAATGTTGGCAAAAGGCGACTAGGGAATGGAGGCCCTATGTCTAAAAAGGCACAACTCAGGGATTGGAGCCCTAATGTTGGCAAAAGGCGACTAGGGAATGGAGGCCCTATGTCTAAAAAGGCACAACTCAGGGATTGGAGCCCTAATGTTGGCAAAAGGCGACTAGGGAATGGAGGCCCTATGTCTAAAAAGGCACAACTCAGGGATTGGAGCCCTAATGTTGGCAAAAGGCGACTAGGGAATGGAGGCCCTATGTCTAAAAAGGCACAACTCAGGGATTGGAGCCCTAATGTTGGCAAAAGGCGACTAGGGAATGGAGGCCCTATGTCTAAAAAGGCACAACTCAGGGATTGGAGCCCTAATGTTGGCAAAAGGCGACTAGGGAATGGAGGCCCTATGTCTAAAAAGGCACAACTCAGGGATTGGAGCCCTAATGTTGGCAAAAGGCGACTAGGGAATGGAGGCCCTATGTCTAAAAAGGCACAACTCAGGGATTGGAGCCCTAATGTTGGCAAAAGGCGACTAGGGAATGGAGGCCCTATGTCTAAAAAGGCACAACTCAGGGATTGGAGCCCTAATGTTGGCAAAAGGCGACTAGGGAATGGAGGCCCTATGTCTAAAAAGGCACAACTCAGGGATTGGAGCCCTAATGTTGGCAAAAGGCGACTAGGGAATGGAGGCCCTATGTCTAAAAAGGCACAACTCAGGGATTGGAGCCCTAATGTTGGCAAAAGGCGACTAGGGAATGGAGGCCCTATGTCTAAAAAGGCACAACTCAGGGATTGGAGCCCTAATGTTGGCAAAAGGCGACTAGGGAATGGAGGCCCTATGTCTAAAAAGGCACAACTCAGGGATTGGAGCCCTAATGTTGGCAAAAGGCGACTAGGGAATGGAGGCCCTATGTCTAAAAAGGCACAACTCAGGGATTGGAGCCCTAATGTTGGCAAAAGGCGACTAGGGAATGGAGGCCCTATGTCTAAAAAGGCACAACTCAGGGATTGGAGCCCTAATGTTGGCAAAAGGCGACTAGGGAATGGAGGCCCTATGTCTAAAAAGGCACAACTCAGGGATTGGAGCCCTAATGTTGGCAAAAGGAGACTAGGGAATGGAGGCCCTATGTCTAAAAAGGCACAACTCAGGGATTGAAGTTCTAATGTTGGCAAAAGGCGACTAGGGAATGGAGGCCCTATGTCTAAAAAGGCACAACTTAGGGATTGGATCCCTAATGTGGGCAAAAGGCGACTGGGGAATGGAGGCCCTATGTCTAAAAAGGCACAACTTAGGGATTGGAGCTCTAATGTTGGCAAAAGGCGACTAGGGAATGGAGGCCCTATGTCTAAAAAGGCA
>NW_017683704.1:0-365 GCF_001879085.1 Nicotiana attenuata
TGGCAAAAGGCGACTAGGGAATTAGGCCCTACGTCTGAAAAGGCACAACTCAGGGATTGGAGCCCTAATGTTGGCAAAAGGTGACTAGGGATTGGAGGCCCTATATCAAACAACGCAAAACTCAGGTATTGGAGCCCTAATGTTGGCAAAAGGCGACTAGCGAATGGAGGCCCTATGTCTAAAAAGGCACAACTCAGGGATAGGAACCTTAATGTTAGCAAAAGGAGACAAGGGAATGGAGGCCCTATGTCTAAAAGGTTCAGCTTAGGGATTGGAGCCCTAATGTTGGCAAAAGGCGACTAGGGAATGGAGGTCCTATGTTTAAAAAGGCACAACTCAGGGATTGGAGCCCTAATGTTGGCAAA
>NW_017683704.1:5245-8251 GCF_001879085.1 Nicotiana attenuata
CAACTAAGGGATTGGAGCCCTAATGTTGGAAAAAGGCGACTAGGGAATGGAGGCCCTACGTCTAAAAAGGCACAACTCTGGGATTGGAGCCCTAATGTTGGCAAAAGGCGACTAGGGAATGGAGGTCCTATTTCTAAAAAGGCACAACTCAGGGATTGGAGCCCTAATGTTGTCAAAATGTGACTAGTGAATGGAGGCCCTATGTCTAAAAAGGCACAACTCAGGGATTGGAGCCCTAATATTGGCAAAAGGCGACTAGAGAGTGGAGGCCCTATGTCTAAAAAGGCACAACTCAGGGATTGGAGCCCTAATATTGGCAAAAGGCGACTAGGGAATGGAGGCCCTATGTCTAAAAAGGCACAACTCAGGGATTGGAGCCCTAATGTTGGCAAAAGGCGACTAGGGAATGGAGGCCCTATGTCTAAAAAGGCACAACTCAGGGATTGGAGCCCTAATGTTGGCAAAAGGCGACTAGGGAATGGAGGCCCTATGTCTAAAAAGGCACAACTCAGGGATTGGAGCCCTAATGTTGGCAAAAGGCGACTAGGGAATGGAGGCCCTATGTCTAAAAAGGCACAACTCAGGGATTGGAGCCCTAATGTTGGCAAAAGGCGACTAGGGAATGGAGGCCCTATGTCTAAAAAGGCACAACTCAGGGATTGGAGCCCTAATGTTGGCAAAAGGCGACTAGGGAATGGAGGCCCTATGTCTAAAAAGGCACAACTCAGGGATTGGAGCCCTAATGTTGGCAAAAGGCGACTAGGGAATGGAGGCCCTATGTCTAAAAAGGCACAACTCAGGGATTGGAGCCCTAATGTTGGCAAAAGGCGACTAGGGAATGGAGGCCCTATGTCTAAAAAGGCACAACTCAGGGATTGGAGCCCTAATGTTGGCAAAAGGCGACTAGGGAATGGAGGCCCTATGTCTAAAAAGGCACAACTCAGGGATTGGAGCCCTAATGTTGGCAAAAGGCGACTAGGGAATGGAGGCCCTATGTCTAAAAAGGCACAACTCAGGGATTGGAGCCCTAATGTTGGCAAAAGGCGACTAGGGAATGGAGGCCCTATGTCTAAAAAGGCACAACTCAGGGATTGGAGCCCTAATGTTGGCAAAAGGCGACTAGGGAATGGAGGCCCTATGTCTAAAAAGGCACAACTCAGGGATTGGAGCCCTAATGTTGGCAAAAGGCGACTAGGGAATGGAGGCCCTATGTCTAAAAAGGCACAACTCAGGGATTGGAGCCCTAATGTTGGCAAAAGGCGACTAGGGAATGGAGGCCCTATGTCTAAAAAGGCACAACTCAGGGATTGGAGCCCTAATGTTGGCAAAAGGCGACTAGGGAATGGAGGCCCTATGTCTAAAAAGGCACAACTCAGGGATTGGAGCCCTAATGTTGGCAAAAGGCGACTAGGGAATGGAGGCCCTATGTCTAAAAAGGCACAACTCAGGGATTGGAGCCCTAATGTTGGCAAAAGGCGACTAGGGAATGGAGGCCCTATGTCTAAAAAGGCACAACTCAGGGATTGGAGCCCTAATGTTGGCAAAAGGCGACTAGGGAATGGAGGCCCTATGTCTAAAAAGGCACAACTCAGGGATTGGAGCCCTAATGTTGGCAAAAGGCGACTAGGGAATGGAGGCCCTATGTCTAAAAAGGCACAACTCAGGGATTGGAGCCCTAATGTTGGCAAAAGGCGACTAGGGAATGGAGGCCCTATGTCTAAAAAGGCACAACTCAGGGATTGGAGCCCTAATGTTGGCAAAAGGCGACTAGGGAATGGAGGCCCTATGTCTAAAAAGGCACAACTCAGGGATTGGAGCCCTAATGTTGGCAAAAGGCGACTAGGGAATGGAGGCCCTATGTCTAAAAAGGCACAACTCAGGGATTGGAGCCCTAATGTTGGCAAAAGGCGACTAGGGAATGGAGGCCCTATGTCTAAAAAGGCACAACTCAGGGATTGGAGCCCTAATGTTGGCAAAAGGCGACTAGGGAATGGAGGCCCTATGTCTAAAAAGGCACAACTCAGGGATTGGAGCCCTAATGTTGGCAAAAGGCGACTAGGGAATGGAGGCCCTATGTCTAAAAAGGCACAACTCAGGGATTGGAGCCCTAATGTTGGCAAAAGGCGACTAGGGAATGGAGGCCCTATGTCTAAAAAGGCACAACTCAGGGATTGGAGCCCTAATGTTGGCAAAAGGCGACTAGGGAATGGAGGCCCTATGTCTAAAAAGGCACAACTCAGGGATTGGAGCCCTAATGTTGGCAAAAGGCGACTAGGGAATGGAGGCCCTATGTCTAAAAAGGCACAACTCAGGGATTGGAGCCCTAATGTTGGCAAAAGGCGACTAGGGAATGGAGGCCCTATGTCTAAAAAGGCACAACTCAGGGATTGGAGCCCTAATGTTGGCAAAAGGCGACTAGGGAATGGAGGCCCTATGTCTAAAAAGGCACAACTCAGGGATTGGAGCCCTAATGTTGGCAAAAGGCGACTAGGGAATGGAGGCCCTATGTCTAAAAAGGCACAACTCAGGGATTGGAGCCCTAATGTTGGCAAAAGGCGACTAGGGAATGGAGGCCCTATGTCTAAAAAGGCACAACTCAGGGATTGGAGCCCTAATGTTGGCAAAAGGCGACTAGGGAATGGAGGCCCTATGTCTAAAAAGGCACAACTCAGGGATTGGAGCCCTAATGTTGGCAAAAGGCGACTAGGGAATGGAGGCCCTATGTCTAAAAAGGCACAACTCAGGGATTGGAGCCCTAATGTTGGCAAAAGGCGACTAGGGAATGGAGGCCCTATGTCTTAAAAGGCAAAACTCAGGGATTGGAGCCCTAATGTTGGCAAAAGGCGACTAGGGAATGGAGGCCCTATGTCTAAAAAGGCACAACTCAGGGATTGGAACCTTAATGTTAGCAAAAGGAGACTAGGGAATGGAGGCCCTATGTCTAAAAGGTTCAGCTTAGGGATTGGAGCCCTAATGTTGGCAAAAGGCGACTAGGGAATGGAGGTC
>NW_017683705.1:0-3055 GCF_001879085.1 Nicotiana attenuata
GGGAGTGGAGACCCTATGTTGGCAAAAGGCGACTAGGGAGTGGAGACCCTATGTCTAAAATCTCAACTAGGGAGTGGAGACCCTATGTTGGCAGAAGGCGACTAGGGAGTAGAGTCCCTATGTCGAAAATCTCAACTAGGGATTGGAGACCCTATGTTGGCAAAAGGCGACTAGGGAGTGGAGTCCCTATGTCTAAAATCTCAACTAGGAAGTGGAGACCCTATGTTGGCAAAAGGCGACTAGGGAGTGGAGACCCGATGTCTAAAATCTCAACTAGGGAGTGGAGACCCTATGTTGGCAAAAGGCGACTAGGGAGTGGAGACCCTATGTCGAAAATCTCAACTAGGGAGTGGAGACCCTATGTTGGCAAAAGGCGACTAGGGAGTGGAGACCCTATGTCTAAAATCTCAACTAGGGAGTGGAGACCCTATGTTGGCAAAAGGCGACTAGGGAGTGGAGACCCTATGTCTAAAATCTCAACTAGGGAGTGGAGACCCTATGTTGGCAAAAGGCGACTAGGGAGTGGAGACCCTATGTCTAAAATCTCAACTAGGGAGTGGAGACCCTATGTTGGCAAAAGGCGACTAGGGAGTGGAGACCCTATGTCTAAAATCTCAACTAGGGAGTGGAGACCCTATGTTGGCAAAAGGCGACTAGGGAGTGGAGACCCTATGTCTAAAATCTCAACTAGGGAGTGGAGACCCTATGTTGGCAAAAGGCGACTAGGGAGTGGAGACCCTATGTCTAAAATCTCAACTAGGGAGTGGAGACCCTATGTTGGCAAAAGGCGACTAGGGAGTGGAGACCCTATGTCTAAAATCTCAACTAGGGAGTGGAGACCCTATGTTGGCAAAAGGCGACTAGGGAGTGGAGACCCTATGTCTAAAATCTCAACTAGGGAGTGGAGACCCTATGTTGGCAAAAGGCGACTAGGGAGTGGAGACCCTATGTCTAAAATCTCAACTAGGGAGTGGAGACCCTATGTTGGCAAAAGGCGACTAGGGAGTGGAGACCCTATGTCTAAAATCTCAACTAGGGAGTGGAGACCCTATGTTGGCAAAAGGCGACTAGGGAGTGGAGACCCTATGTCTAAAATCTCAACTAGGGAGTGGAGACCCTATGTTGGCAAAAGGCGACTAGGGAGTGGAGACCCTATGTCTAAAATCTCAACTAGGGAGTGGAGACCCTATGTTGGCAAAAGGCGACTAGGGAGTGGAGACCCTATGTCTAAAATCTCAACTAGGGAGTGGAGACCCTATGTTGGCAAAAGGCGACTAGGGAGTGGAGACCCTATGTCTAAAATCTCAACTAGGGAGTGGAGACCCTATGTTGGCAAAAGGCGACTAGGGAGTGGAGACCCTATGTCTAAAATCTCAACTAGGGAGTGGAGACCCTATGTTGGCAAAAGGCGACTAGGGAGTGGAGACCCTATGTCTAAAATCTCAACTAGGGAGTGGAGACCCTATGTTGGCAAAAGGCGACTAGGGAGTGGAGACCCTATGTCTAAAATCTCAACTAGGGAGTGGAGACCCTATGTTGGCAAAAGGCGACTAGGGAGTGGAGACCCTATGTCTAAAATCTCAACTAGGGAGTGGAGACCCTATGTTGGCAAAAGGCGACTAGGGAGTGGAGACCCTATGTCTAAAATCTCAACTAGGGAGTGGAGACCCTATGTTGGCAAAAGGCGACTAGGGAGTGGAGACCCTATGTCTAAAATCTCAACTAGGGAGTGGAGACCCTATGTTGGCAAAAGGCGACTAGGGAGTGGAGACCCTATGTCTAAAATCTCAACTAGGGAGTGGAGACCCTATGTTGGCAAAAGGCGACTAGGGAGTGGAGACCCTATGTCTAAAATCTCAACTAGGGAGTGGAGACCCTATGTTGGCAAAAGGCGACTAGGGAGTGGAGACCCTATGTCTAAAATCTCAACTAGGGAGTGGAGACCCTATGTTGGCAAAAGGCGACTAGGGAGTGGAGACCCTATGTCTAAAATCTCAACTAGGGAGTGGAGACCCTATGTTGGCAAAAGGCGACTAGGGAGTGGAGACCCTATGTCTAAAATCTCAACTAGGGAGTGGAGACCCTATGTTGGCAAAAGGCGACTAGGGAGTGGAGACCCTATGTCTAAAATCTCAACTAGGGAGTGGAGACCCTATGTTGGCAAAAGGCGACTAGGGAGTGGAGACCCTATGTCTAAAATCTCAACTAGGGAGTGGAGACCCTATGTTGGCAAAAGGCGACTAGGGAGTGGAGACCCTATGTCTAAAATCTCAACTAGGGAGTGGAGACCCTATGTTGGCAAAAGGCGACTAGGGAGTGGAGACCCTATGTCTAAAATCTCAACTAGGGAGTGGAGACCCTATGTTGGCAAAAGGCGACTAGGGAGTGGAGACCCTATGTCTAAAATCTCAACTAGGGAGTGGAGACCCTATGTTGGCAAAAGGCGACTAGGGAGTGGAGACCCTATGTCTAAAATCTCAACTAGGGAGTGGAGACCCTATGTTGGCAAAAGGCGACTAGGGAGTGGAGACCCTATGTCTAAAATCTCAACTAGGGAGTGGAGACCCTATGTTGGCAAAAGGCGACTAGGGAGTGGAGACCCTATGTCTAAAATCTCAACTAGGGAGTGGAGACCCTATGTTGGCAAAAGGCGACTAGGGAGTGGAGACCCTATGTCTAAAATCTCAACTAGGGAGTGGAGACCCTATGTTGGCAAAAGGCGACTAGGGAGTGGAGACCCTATGTCTAAAATCTCAACTAGGGAGTGGAGACCCTATGTTGGCAAAAGGCGACTAGGGAGTGGAGACCCTATGTCTAAAATCTCAACTAGGGAGTAGAGACCCTATGTTGGCAAAAGGCGACTAGGGAGTGGAGACCGTATGTCTAAAATCTCAACTAGGGAGGGGAGACCGTATGTTGGCAAAAGGCGACTAGGGAGTGGAGACCCTATGTCTAAAATCTCAACTAGGGAGTGGAGTCCCTATGTTGGCAAAAGGCGACTAGGGAGTGGAGACCCTATGTCTAAAATCTCAACTAGGGAGTAGAGACCCTATGT
>NW_017683705.1:7942-8249 GCF_001879085.1 Nicotiana attenuata
GTCTATAATCTCAACATGGGAGTGGAGACCCTATGTAGGCAAAAGGCGACTAGGGAGTGGAGACCCTATGTCTAAGATCTCAACTAGGGTGTGGAGACCCTATGTTGGAAGAAGGCGACTAGGGAGTGGAGACCCTATGTCTAAAATCTCAATAAGGGAGTGGAGACCCTATGTTTGCAAAATGTGACTAGGGAGTGGAGACCCTATGTCTATAATCTCAACTAGGGAGTGGAGACCCTATGTCTATAATCTCAACTAGGGAGTGGAGACCCTATGTAGGCAAAAGGCGACTAGGGAGTGGAGACTC
>NW_017683706.1:0-2458 GCF_001879085.1 Nicotiana attenuata
GATGCTATTTGGGTCATTGTTGATAGGCTGACCAAGTCAGCGCGTTTCATTCCAGTAGCAGTCTCCTATTCATCCGAGAGGTTAGCTGAGATTTATATCCGGGAGATTGTTCGCCTTCATGGTGTACCGGTATCTATCATTTCGGATCGGGGTACGCAGTTTACCTCGCGCTTCTGGAGAGCGGTTCAGCAAGAGTTAGGTACCCAGGTTCAGTTGAGCATAACGTTCCATCCTCAGACGGACGGTCAGTCCGAACGGACTATTCAGATTTTGGAGGATATGCTCCGGGCTTGTGTCATTGATTTTGGAGGCTCGTGGGACCAGTTTCTGCCTTTAGCAGAGTTCGCCTACAACAACAGTTACCCGTCCAGCACTCAGATGGCTCCATATGAGGCGTTGTATGGTAGGCGATTTCGGTCTCCAGTCGGATGGTTCGAGCCGGGAGAGGCTCGGTTATTGGGTACAGACTTAGTTCAGGAGGCCTTAGATAAGGCCAATATTATTCAGGAGAGGCTTCGTTCAGCTCAGTTTAGGCAGAAGACTTATGCAGACCGTAAGGTCCGAGATGTAGCTTTCATGATCGGAGAGTGAGTATTGCTCCGGGTGTCGCCTATGAAAGGCGTGATGAGATTCGGAAAGAAGGGCAAGCTTAGCCCTAGGTACATTGGTCCGTTTGAGATTCTTGATCGAGTAGGAGAGGTGGCTTATAGGCTTGCATTGCCACCTAGCTTATCAGCCGTGCATCCAGTTTTTCATGTGTCTATGCTTCGGAGGTATCACGGCGATCCTACCCATGTATTAGACTTCAGCATGGTCCAGTTGGACAAGGATCTGTCATATGAGGAGGAGCCGGTAGCTATTCTAGGTCGGCAGGTTCGACAGCTAAGGTCGAAGAGTTTTCCTTCTGTTCGTGTTCAGTGGAGAGGTCAGCCCCCTGAGGCCTCGACCTGGGAGTCCGAGTCTGACATGCGGAGCCGTTATCCACATCTATTTCCTGACTCAGGTACTTCGTTCTTTTGTCCGTTCGAGGACGAACGGTTGTTTTAGAGGTGGAGGATGTGACGACCCAAAAGGTCATCACCTGTTTCCTCATTCATTCTGTGCTTCCGAGGCCTTGAAAACCTCATTTTTTTTACTTGCCTCGATTTGCGTGCGCAGTCCGGGCGCGTAGCCAAAAAAGCTTTAATGTTGAAATATGTGAATTCTGTGAAAAAATTGAAGAATTTTGATATTAATATGTTTAAGGTTGACTTCGGTCAATATTTTTGGTAAACGGACCCGGACTCGAGATTGGACGGTCCCGGAAGGTCCGTAGAAAAATATGGGACTCGGGCATGTGCCCGGAGTCGAATTCCGAGGTCTAGAGCACGAGAAATGAATTTTTCTGTGAAATTATTTTTCTGAAATTATTAAGGAAAATGGAAATAAAAAATTGATTAAAAGACTGTGGTATCGGGCTCGTATTTTGGTTCCGACGCCCGGTACAAGTCTTAAATATGTGTTAAGTGCTTTCTATAAAGTTTGGTCGAAATCGAACGTCGTTTGACGTGTTTCGGACCTAAATATCTAAAGTTTGATGTTTATGAAGTTTGAAATAGAAATGGTGAGTTTGAGGCTTGATTCAATGATTTTGATGTTATTTTGGCAATTTGATCGCTCGAGTAAGTTCGTAGGATGTTATTGAGTTAGTGGGTGTGATTGGTTAGGAGCCCCGGGGGCTCGGGAGTGAATTGGAGGTGGTTCGGGGTGTTTTTGCACTTAGAATGGTAGCAGATTTATCTGCAATTTTTGCTCAGTGATTTCCTCTTACGCGATCGCAATCTTCAGCCCGCAGTCGCGTTCCTTTGGCTCTTTGCTCTTTCGCGTTCGCGTACTTGATCACGCGATCGCACTGCCTCAGCACTTCCTTCAATGCGTTCGCACCAGTAGGGTTGCGATCGCATAGACCAAGTTTTGGACCCCCCAGTATTCCCCTACGCGATCGCATTACAACCCACGCGATCGCGTTGCCCATTCTTTGTAACCCTTCGCGATCGCATCCCTGTATCCGCGTTCGCATAGGGCAAATCTGCCCAGTTATTTTAAAGCCTAAAAACAGAACCAATGACGGGATTCCTTCATTCTTTTCACACGAGCTCTCCTCTTAAACCCTCCATAGACGAAATTCAAGCTCTCCTTCCTCCATAACTCTTTGGGTAAGTAATCTTAACATCATTCCCTCATTATTTCTTCATCTAATTACTAATTTCCTAGCCCTAAATCATGAAAACAAAGTAGAAATTAAGGGTTTTGGGCAGAGTAGGGTTTTGAGAATTTTGGGTGATTCAACCTCAATTTGGGGTCGAATCTTAAAACAAATTATATATTTGCACTCGTGGGGTTATGGGTGATCGGGTTTTGGTCCGAGCCTAGAGTTTGGACCATGTGGGCCCGGTGTCTAATTTTGGTATTTTTGGAA
>NW_017683706.1:3873-8248 GCF_001879085.1 Nicotiana attenuata
GCCGGTGTTATTTGTGAAGAAGAAGGATGGTTCGATGCAGATGTGTATTGATTACCGACAGTTGAACAAGGTGACGATAAAGAACAAGTATCCACTGCCGAGAATTGATGATTTGTTTGACCAGCTTCAGGGAGCAAAGGTGTTTTCAAAGATAGACTTGAGATCTGGCTACCATCAGCTGAAGATTAGGGCGTCTGATGTCCCCAAGACAACATTCCGCACTCGGTATGGGCACTATGAGTTTTTAGTCATGTCATTTGGGTTGACCAATGCCCCAACAGCATTTATGGAGGTGATGAACCGAGTGTTCAGCCCATACCTAGACCTATTCGTGATAGTCTTCATTGATGACATCTGGTGTACTCCCGCAGCCAAGAAGAGCACGAGCAGCACCTCAGAGTGGTTCTCCAAACTCTGAAAGATAGTCAATTATATGCTAAGTTTTCGAAGTGCGAGTTCTGGTTGAGTTCGGTTGCATTTCTGGGTCATATTGTATCAGCAGAGGGTATTCAGGTGGACCCGAAGAAGATTGAGGCAGTCAAGAATTGGCCTCAACCAGCTTCAGCGACCGAGATTCGGAGTTTCTTGGGGTTAGCAGGTTATTACCGTCGGTTCGTGGAGGGATTTTCGTCTATTGCAGCCCCGATGACCAGGTTGACCCAGAAGGGTGCCCAGTTCAGATGGTCAGATGAGTGTGAGGCGAGCTTTCAGAAGCTCAAGACAGCTCTGACTACGGCACCGATATTGGTTTTGCCCACGGGTTCAGGGCCTTACACAGTCTATTGTGATGCTTCCCGTATTGGACTTGGAGCAGTATTGATGCAGGATGGCAAGGTTATTGCTTATGCTTCGAGACAGTTGAAGATCCACGAGAAAAATTATCCGGTTCATGATCTAGAGTTGGCAGCGGTTGTTCATGCTTTGAAGATTTGGAGGCATTATCTATATGGTGTGACATGTGAGGTGTACACGGATCACAAGAGCCTGCAGTATCTGTTCAAGCAGAAGGAGTTGAATGTGAGGCAGAGGAGATGGCTAGAGTTGTTGAAAGATTATGATGTTACTATCTTATATCACCCGGGTAAGGCCAATGTGGTGGCCGATGCATTAAGTAGGAAGTACGCCAGCATGGGTAGTCTTGCTTATATCCCGGTCAGCCAGAGACCGCTTGCTTTAGATATTCAGGCGTTGGCCAATCGATTGGTGAGATTAGATATTTCTGAGCCTAGCAGAGTGTTGGCTTGCACGGTCGCTCGTTCTTCTCTATTGGAGCGTATCCGTGATCGGCAGTTTGATGATCCCCATTTGTGTGTCCTGAGAGACACGGTGCAGCGTGGAGGTGCCACGAAGGTGACTTTAGATGATGATGGTGTTTTGAGATTGCAGGGTCGAGTTTGTGTGCCCAATGTTGATGGGATTCGAGAGTTGATCTTAGCGGAGGCCCACAGTTCTCGGTATTCTATTCACCCGGGCGCCGCGAAGATGTATCAGGACTTGCGGCAGCATTATTGGTGGCGTAGGATGAAGAAGGATATTGTTGCGCATGTGGCTCGGTGCTTGAATTGTCAGCAGGTCAAGTATGAGCATCAGAGGCCTGGTGGTTTGTCTCAGAGGATTGAGCTTCCCGAGTGGAAGTGGGAGAGGATTACCATGGATTTCATTACTGGACTTCCGTTGACTCGGAAGAAGTTTGATGCCATTTAGGTCGTTGTTGATAGGCTGACCAAGTCAGCGCATTTCATTCCAGTAGCAGTCTCCTATTCATCCGAGAGGTTAGCTGAGATTTATATCCGGGAGATTGTTCGCCTACATGGTGTGCCGGTATCTATCATTTCAAATCGGGGTACGTAGTTTACCTCGCGCTTCTGGAGAGCGGTGCAGCAAGTTAGGTACCCAGGTTCAGTTGAGCACAGCGTTCCATCCTCAGACGGACGGTCAGTCCGAGCGGACTATTCAGATTTTGGAGGATACGCTCCGGGCTTGTGTCATTGATTTTGGAGGCTCGTGGGACTAGTTTCTGCCTTTAGCAGAGTTCGCCTACAACAACAGTTACCAGTCCAGCATTCAGATGGCTCCATATGAGGCGTTGTATGGTAGGCGATGTCGGTCTCCAGTCGGATGGTTCGAGCCGGGAGAGGCTCGGTTATTGGGTACAGACTTAGTTCAGGAGGCCTTAGATAAGGCCAAGATTATTCAGGAGAGGCTTCGTTCAGCTCAGTCTAGGTAGAAGACTTATGCAGACCGTAAGGTCCGAGATGTAGCTTTCATGATCGGAGAGCGAGTATTGCTCCGGGTGTCGCCTATGAAGGGCGTGATGAGATTCGGGAAGAAGGGCAAGCTTAGCCCTAGGTACATTGGTCCGTTCGAGATTCTCGATCGAGTAGGAGAGGTGGCTTATAGGCTTGCATTGCCACCTAGCTTATCAGCCGTGCATCCAGTTTTTCATGTGTCTATGCTTCGGAGGTATCACGGCGATCCTACCCATGTATTAGACTTCAGCATGGTCCAGTTGGACAAGGATCTGTCATATGAGGAGGAGCCGGTAGCTATTCTAGGCCGGCAGGTTCGACAGCTAAGGTCGAAGAGTTTTCCTTCTGTTCGTGTTCAGTGGAGAGGTCAGCCCCCTGAGGCCTCGACCTGGGAGTCCGAGTCTGACATGCGGAGCCGTTATCCACATCTATTTCCTGACTCAGGTACTTCTTTCTTTTGTCCGTTCGAGGACGAATGGTGGTTTTAGAGGTGGAGGATGTGACGACCCAAAGGGTCATCACCTGTTTCCTCATTCATTCTGTGCTTCTGAGGCCTTGAAAACCTCATTTCTACTTGCCTCGGTTTGCGTGCGCAGTCCGGGCGCGTAGCCGAAAAGCTTTTATGTTGAAATATGTGAATCCTGTGAAAAAATTGAAGAATTTTGATATTAATATGTTTAAGGTCGACTTCGGTCAACATTTTTGGTAAACGGACCCGGACCCGAGATTGGACGGTCCCGGAAGGTCCGTAGAAAAATATGGGACTCGGGCATGTGCCCGGAGTCGAATTCCGAGGTCTAGAGCCCGAGAAATGAATTTTTCTGTGAAATTATTTTTCTGAAATTATTAAGGAAAATGGAAATGAAAATTTATTTAAAAGACTGTGGTATCGGGCTCGTATTTTGGTTTCGACGCCCGGTACAAGTCTTATATATTGTTTAAGCGCTTTCTGTAAAGTTTGGTCGAAATCGGACGTCGTTTGACGTGTTTCGGACCTAAATGTCTAAAGTTGGAAGTTCATGAATTTTGAAATGAAAATGATGAGTTTGAGGCTTGATTCAATGATTTTGATGTTATTTTGGCAATTTGATCGCTCGAGTAAGTTCGTAGGATGTTATTGAGTTAGTGTGTGTGTTTGGCTAGGAGCCCCGAGGGCTCGGGAGTGAATTGGAGGTGGTTTTTACACTTGGAAATAGGATCAGATTTTCTGTTGCAGACCTTTGTTCTTCGCGAACGCGGCCCTGGGCACGCGTTCGCAGTGCCTTGTTATCTCCTCTATCGCGTTCGCTGTTCCCTACCGCGATCGCGTAAGCTAAATTCAAACCCCAGTATTTCCCTTCATCGCGTTCGCGTTCTGGCCGTCGCGATCGCGATGATCTATTCTGTTCTCTATCGCGTTCGCGTCCCTATGCACGCGTTCGCATAGGCCAATCTTGGACCCCCCCCCCCAGTAGTTCTTCTACGCGATCGCGTATTCCTCCACGCGATCGCGATGACCAGTCAATGGAACCCTTCGCGATCGCATCCCTGTTTCCGCGATCGCGTAGGGCAATTTTGCCAGCGATTTTTTTTAAAAACAGAAACAGTAGCTACGGGTTTTATCACAAAAATACACGAGCTCTTCTTCTCCACAGCCCCTAGGCGACTTGTAGAGCGATTCTTCACCAAATATTCTTGGGTAAGTGTTATCTAACTTGTTTCCTTCGATTTCTTTCATTAATTAGTGAATTCCTAGCCCTAAAAACATGAAATCAAGGTAGAAATTATGGGTTTTGGGTAGAGTTAGGGTTTTGAGAATTTTGGGTGATTCAACCTCAATTTGGGGTCGAATCTTAAAACAAATTATATAATTGCACTCGTGGGGTTATGGGTGATCGGGTTTTGGTCCGAGCCTAGAGTTTGGACCATGTGGGCCCGGTGTCTAATTTCGGGATTTTTGGAATAATGCTAGGAAATCCATATCTAGGCTATGGGTTGTTACCATTGAGTCTTTATTGACGTCATTAAATTGATTATGCCTAGATATCACTGAATTGGAGGTTGAATCACGAGGTAAAGCAATAGTTGAGGATTAAGCGGATCTCCAGGGCTTTTGAGGTAAGTGTTTAGTTTAACCCAGCTTTGAG
>NW_017683707.1:0-8248 GCF_001879085.1 Nicotiana attenuata
GTCTCTTTAAGGAAGGCTTGTTTTGGAAAAGTCAACCAGACGTTGACCTATGAGTTAGAGGGCTCGGATGTGATTTCCGGTGATTCGGTTAGCTTCGGGGGATGATTTGTGACTTAGGAGTGTGATCGGAATTGATTTTGGAGGTCCGGTGTAGAAATAGGCTTGAATTGGCGAAGTTAGTATTTTGGCAAATTCCGGTTGGTAGTTGAGATTTTGATCCGAGGGTTGGAATGGAATTCCAAGAGTTGATGTAGCTTTGTTAGGTGATTTTGGATGTGTGTATAGTTGCGGCGTGCAGCCCGATCCATAGATATATAATCCTCACAACCAGGCCCTCGACCTCTCTCAGTCATTAATCTCACAATCAGACCCTCAGTCTATCCCAGTCATCAACTCACGATCACTCGGAACATCAATAAAACAGGGAACCCAGCCCAAATAGTTTCAACATTTCAAAGAAATATAGTGATAAAACCAGATTTAAACAATAACCAGGTAAAAACATGACTGAGGATATGCTTTCAAAACAAATAGAGTGAGGAAAAATAGTAAAAATGCCCTTAAGGGTCTCAACAGGTCGGCACAAGGCCCCAAACATGGCATACAACCCAAAATATAATATCAATCTCTAGAACATGGGATATCATAAGGTTTCAAATCAAATACGCGACTTAACAATCGTACGGGACGGACAAGTCACAATCCCCAACGGTGCACAACTCCACGCTCGTCATCTAGCTTGTGCGTCACCTCAAAATAACACAACGATGTGTAATTCGGGGTTTCAAACCCTCAGGACAGTATTTATAATCATTACTTACCTGGATCCGGTCCAAACTCTAGCCCGCGATGCCCTTGCCCGCACAACCTCCGGATTCTCCAAATCTAGCCACAATCAGTACATAATCATTAAAATATGCTAAGGGAACGAAGCCCACTCAAAAATATCCAATTTACATAAAAATTCCCGAAATTGCTCAAACCGGCCCCGGGCCCACGTCTCGAAATAAATTAACATCAATGGAATCCTCATCCTCTCACGAGTTCATATATATCAAATTTACCAAAATCCGACCTCATATGGTCACTCAAACTCTAAAAACACACTCTCCAATCTCAAGCTCTAATTTCCCAACTCTTCCTCCAATTTCCCACAAATTTTCATGATTAAACAATGAAATAATCACCGTAAATACAAGGTATAAAGCCCAAGTAGCTTACCTCTGTGGATACACTTGATCCCCTCTTGAAATCACAGCTTGGAGCTCTAAAATTGCACAAAATGGTGACAAAAGATTGAAAATCGCGAAGGGGCATTTTTATACATTCTGCCCAGCACTTTCGCATCTGTGATCCCATAAGCGCATCTGCGCTTCCATTTCTGCGGATTTCACTTATTCCTTCAGCTTCCGCATCTGCGACCCAGGTATCGCACCTGCGGTCTCGCAGATGCGGTCATGGTCTCCGCTTCTGCGGCCAGCACCGCATTTGCGGTCTCCTTTTCGTACCAGCTGCGTTGCACCTGCGGCCATCAAATTTGCAGGTGCGAAAACAACAGAGGCAGCAAATTTTCTGCTGCAAAACTCTAATTCCGTCTTCCCGATAACTATCCGAAACCATCCCGAGGCCCCCGGTACCTCAACCAAAAGCACGAACATATCCCATAGCNAGCAGCCCGTAGTACACTCACACCCGAAGAAAGTCCACCACAGACTCCACCACCCTCTCCAAATGCACTAGACACGCAAACAACGCAGGAATTAGCGGAGATCTTAGCAGAAATGAGGGAAACAAGGACGGCGTTTTTATGGCTAAAAGGAATCCACCTCTACAACCTCGAGGAACAGTATGGAAAAAAAATCATTCTCAAATGTCTTCCAGAAATGACCACATGCAGCCTAAATTTTCGAGTAACAACAAACCGCAAGGCGGAAAATATTCCATGGTCATAATTCCGACACTCCGTCAGATGCCTCCAGTCATGGATCATCAGGAACAGACAACAACTGTTGTCAATCCCCTGATTCCAACTCCGCTAGTTCCAGTAACCAACCATAATATTATTAATATACTACTATGGAATTGTAGGGGCTCTCATAATCCGGAGTTTAGGTGCCATTTCAGATCCTTGCTAGATAATCATAGGCCAGTTCTAGCAATCCTCTTAAGGACACACATACAAGATCATGGAAGGCTTCGTGAGGCCTTCAATTTCACTAACATGTCCCAGGTGTCCGCTATTGAACTCATAGGCAATTTGGTTGTAATATGGAACGAAGCTCTAATTACTGTGGAGGAACTGAGGATATATGAATAATAAATCCACTGCCTTGTCCAGGTATGTCCCACTAAATCTAAATGGTTACTATCTGCAATATATGCTAGCAATTCTTACCAACTACGTAATATTTTTTGGGAGAGTTTAATGAATTTGTATGACACTGTTCAGACTCCGTGGCTAATAGGGGGGACTTTAGTGAAATTATATTCAAGAGAAAAGTTTGGGGAGCTTCCTATTAGTCTTAATAGAGTAGACAGATTTGCAGATTGCATAAATTATTGTGACTTAATAGACTTATGCTTTAGAGGTAGTCATTTTACGTGGACTAATAAACGTAGAAAGGGTCATACAATTCTAGAACGACTTGATCATTTTTTAGCAAACTATAACTGGATAAATATGTACCCTGAGGCTACAGTGCAATACTTACCTCGAGCGTATTCTGACCATTGTCCTCTTCTATTAACATTAGAGGCCAAACGTCATACATTAAATAAAATTTTCAGATTTGAAACAATGTGGGTGTCACACCCACAATTTCATCAATTAGTGCATCAAACATTGGTTGATACCTCACCACTCATGGAAACCACTAAAAATTTTCAAGAAGTTGCCAGTCGATGGAATCAAAATATTTTTGGAAACATTTTCCATCACAAGAGGAAAATCCTAGCCAGGCTGGCAGGAATACAATCTTCTATTCATTATCCGACTAGCATTTTTCTGCAAAATCTGGTAACACAATTGACTAATTAAGTTTAGTAGTATTCTTAGAGTGGACGAAGATTTTTGGAAATTAAAGTCACGCTTAATGTGGCTAAATGAAGGTGACGCCAACACTAAATTCTTCCATATGTGTCTTATACACAGACGTAGGAGAAATAGGATAACTTCTCTAAAAGATTCAGTAGGCAATTGAAGTTTTTACCAAAATAAAATACAAGAACAAATATTAACCTACTACAAGATACTATTTAGTACGGAACAAGAGCAATCACCAAAAATAAACAATGAGTCTTATCCGTGCTTACTAAATTTTAAGGACTTCCAAGCCCTAGATAAACCCCTCAAAGATAATGAAAATACTCAGGCTCTATACAGTTTTAGTCCTTATAAAGCTCCGGGTCCGGATGGACTACATCCCTTCTTTTACCAAAAATACTGGCCAGACGCAGGTAACTA
The DNA here is from genome assembly GCF_001879085.1 of Nicotiana attenuata. NCBI lineage: Eukaryota > Viridiplantae > Streptophyta > Magnoliopsida > Solanales > Solanaceae > Nicotiana > Nicotiana attenuata. The sequence continues at coordinate 3,464 of NW_017683707.1, forward strand.
GGTAAAGAAAAATCACGTTATTTTCCATACTAGGGTCATACCCCCCCTCCCCCCATACTAATTTAGACTTACATATGCCTTATACCAAAAGTGAGGCATGCTCAGACCATTCAACAATATAGACCGATAAGTTTATGTAACACTACTTATAAGATTATAACAAAATTCATAGTTAATAGACTTAAGCCTATTATTTCAACAATAATAGGACCAACACAAACTAGCTTCCAACAAGGTAAAAGAGCTTCTGACAATGCCATAATAGTGCAAGAAGCTTTAAATCATTTGTCAAAAATGAAAGGTAAGTCTGGTTATATGTTTTCAAAATTAGAGCTTCACACATTTCAGGGGTATTCGACAGGGTGACCCTTTGTCGCCATATTTGTTCATAATGTCACGACCCCAAATACCCCGGCCGTGATGGCGCCTATCACAGTACTAGGCAAGCCAACCCAACATTAACCACGGTGAATTCTTTTTATAAAACTATTTTTTAAAACCGATTAAGTCTCAAATTCTCATATGGAATATATAAATCAACGAAAGTATGCGGAAATCAGTACAAAATATACCAACACAGCCCAACAATCCGGTGTCACTAGTCATGAGCCTCTAAATACAACCAAGACACTGTCTGAATAATACAAAATAAGTCTGAAACCACAAAATACTAAAACGGGAAGGAGGAAGGCAGGGCTGCGAACGCCGTGCAGCTACCTTGCGATCTCCGGTAAAGCTCTGAGAGTGCTGGAAGTTCTCACTCTGATGCTCGGGCACCTGGATCTGCACACAAGGTGCAGGGAGTAACGTGAGTACGCCAACTCAGTAAGTAACTAAAGTAAATAAGGTCTGAGTGCAGTGACGAGCAGTTAAAATCATATAATAAGTCTCAACAGAAATGTCACGACCCAAAATCCACTAAGGGTCGTGATGGCGTCGGACACCATTGTCAGGCAAGCCAACACTAATTAATTAATAACTTCTTGTTTTAGATATCTTTGAATTTACTTCTTTTATATGTTTAAACAATAAAGAATCAGTTCCATTGAATAAATAATAATATCTTTAATAATTTCAAATACTGAATAATCCCATAGACATCCCAGAACCCGGCGTCATAAGTGCATGAGCAATTACTAAGAGAATCGAATAAAGTACAATCACTGTCCGGAATACAAATTGGACAGAAGTAAATACAATACGCTGAAAGAGGCTATACTGGCTGCGGGTCGCCTCGAGAAATGCAGCTCGCCTAGTCTCCGTATCATCCATGCTGCTATACCCAGTAGGCCTCTAGTAATACATGTACCTGTACAACAAAATGCACAGCAAGCGTAGCATGAGTACGAACGTGTACTCAGTAAGTATCCCGCCTAATCTCGAAGAGGTAGAGACAAGAGGCCGACTTCGACACTTACTAGCGGTCCAATAATGATAAATCGATAATGTAACAAATTGAGGATTCATACAACTATGATTGTAATTCAATAAAGTGAAGCAAGTAAGCAAGTCTTTCTTTTATAGGGAAAATCTCAAATCCCTTTTTCATCATTTATACATTTATTCTCAAGTCAGGGAGTGACAATATCAACTTCAATGAATTTCAAGGCAAGCAATACAAGCATGTGCAACTCATGCCGAGGTCGTACGGCCCGATCCAACAATATTTAAAATGTGCACTGCCAGAGGGTCGAATGGCGCAAACCATAGATACATCTATTACCCAACTTGCGAATCATAGATGCGACACAGATACACATAGAAACACATATTCAAACAGTCAATCAAGACTTCATCTAGGAAACAATTATTCAAGGAGGCGTACATTTCTCTTTTACAAGTCAAGAAAATGAAGTTTAACAATTTTAGAAAATCATTTCCCACTTCGATATGATTTAAATAAACCATCAATAAAGTTAAAATTATTACAAGTAAGCATGCTTTTGGGTCCTACACTACCCAGACATAGGCATAATAGTAGCTACGCACGGACTCTCGTCACCTCGTGCGTACATAGCCCCCACAAATAGCAGCACATATGTTCAGTTAATTCACCTATGGGGACAATTCCCTCTTACAAAGTTAGAAAGGAGGCTCACCTCGCTCCGAAGTTCCATAACCGGCCTTCCACGCCTTTCCGAAGACTCAAATTGATACACAACGCTCCAAAACTAGCCAATAATTATGCAAATCCATTAGTACATGTTCAATTACTCATAATAATCTAATTTATAATAATTCCTAACCCCGATCGAAAATTTTACAAAACGCCCTCGGGCCCACGTGCCCGGATTTCAAAATTTTTCGAAGATAAAGTTTACCTATAACCTCACGAACTCAAATATATAATTTGGTCTCAATTTCATGCCCAAAATCATGGTCAAAATTCAAGAATATCAAATTTCTAGGTCTTCCTCAAAACCCCAAATTCCCACTAATTTCCATGTTAAAATCGATACATAATCAATATATTTAACTCCTAATAAGTGGGGATAACTTACCTTGCCATTGAATGATGACACCCCCTCTTGAAATCCACCAAGAATCGCCCAAGCCAAGAGAAAAATGAAAGAAATGGCCAAATCCTATTTTAAAACACTTCACTGTGCAGGCGGCCCTTCAATGAGATCGCATTCCTCCGACCGCGATCGCATAAGCCAAATCCCAGCGGCCTCCAAAACGCACTATGCGATCGTACACTCCACCCCGCGATCGCATAAGCCAAAAATCCAGCAGCCCCTAAAATGCGCTATGCGATCGCATTTCTCTCCATGCGTTCGCACAAGCCAAAACAGCATCCTCCAAATTTTGTACTATGCGATCGCACTCCTCTCCATGCGATCGCATAGAGTAAAAATCTGCTGCACTAACACCAGAAAACCAGCAATCACCCACAAGGTTAAAAATGCCCGTTAAGCATCCGAAACACACCCGAGGCGCCCGGGACCTCAACCAAACCTACCAACTAGTCCTAATTCCTGATTCAAACTTTGTCGAGCCTTGAAATCTCATCAAATAACATCGAAATCACGAATCGCAACTCGATTCAAGCTTAATGAACTTAGAAATTCCAAACTTCTACATTCGATGCCGAAACCTCTCAAATCAAGTCCGATTGACCTCAAATTTTGCACACAAGTCACATTCAACATTACGGACCTACCACAACTTCTGGAATCAGAATCCGACCCCGATATCAAAAAGTCCACTTGCGGTCAAACTTCTCAAAAACCTTCAAATTTCTATCTTTAGCCAAATGACTCCAAAACGACCTACAAATCTCCGAATTCACTTCCGATTGCGCTCCCAACACCAGAATCACCATACGGAGCTATTCCCAGACTCGGAATCCTAAATGGACATTGATAACACTGAAATGCACTTCAACCCAAACTTATGAAATTCCTCCTAAATGCTAACTTCCACAATAGGTGCCGAAACAGTCCCAGGTCTTCCAAAACCCGATGCGAACATACACCCAAGTCCGAAATCATCATACGAACCTGCTAAAACCTTCGAATCCCGATTCCGAGGCCGTTTACTCAAAAATCCAATCTTAGTCGATTCTTTCAACTTGAAGCTACCGAAATGAGAATTCTCTTTCCAAATCAACTCTGAACTTCCCGGAATTCAGTTCCGACCATGCGTACAAGTCATAATACTGAAATGAAGATGCTCATGGCCTCAAACTGCTGAACGACGCGCTAGAGCTCAAAATGACCGGTCGGGTCATTACATCCTCTCCCACTTAAACATACGTTCGTCCTCGAACGTGCTAAGAACTGCGTTGGAGTTGTCTGCAATCACAATTAAACACCTTGAGCACCTACCCGTGCTACCACAGCTCAGTTGAGCACAATAATTCGATCAGATCTGAAGATATTATCTTTTATCAGACCATTAAGCTTAGAACCCAATTCCAACATCAGGAATTCTCTATCAGGCCTGCTTCCAGTATATGAACACCGTATCGATCATTACACGAGGCACCAGAACATGACTGCATACCTTTGCTGAATTCTCACCATGCACCACATCATTCACAGGACCATAATAACATTCTCTAATCAAATAACAAACATTCTCGGATCTGATGCTCACAACGCACCTCATGATTTATATAAGTCTTGTCCCAATTCTTACAATACCGACACGACGGAGGAGACGAGTAGAAATTCATAATCAACTACCGGGTCAACAAATCATTGAGTTTATACTTCTGACAAGAACATTACCTCATTCTGAACCAAATAATAATCTTTGCTTTTTAATATACTTCATACAATCCGATTGCGCTGATCCTAGATCCAATAACCTTGTCTTACCCAGTACGAACTGCTCAAGCAACAAGCCACCCCTGACATGACCAAAAGTCTCGTATGATGCCACAACGTGCCAATAGGCTACCAACTCGAACATGATACAAAACGAAAATGAGCTCTGGAAGGGACTACTCACATCACGCAACTAGTATGGACTTCCCTCGAAAAAAATGGAACACAAAACACACAGAATAGAATATAAGGGACTGTAATTATCATCACACTGTTGCGGCGTGCAACCCGATCCAAACAACATACTCATGGCGGCGTGCCACCCGATCCATACATAAAATTCACATAAGGAGGTACACATCGAGCTAAATTGCTCATTACAACACAATACCGAATATCGGTCACAAGCACGCTAAGTGCATAATACCATCCCTGAGGGGACATATAGCGCCATAAGCTAACAAACTCAAGCACAACTGAGGTGCGATAAATGTTCTGAAACTAAAGAGCC
>NW_017683708.1:0-249 GCF_001879085.1 Nicotiana attenuata
GTTGGAGACCTAATGTTGGCTAAAGGGAAAAAACGCTCAACTTAGGGGTTGGAGCCCTAATGATGCCAAAAGGAAAATGCTCAACTCATGGAGCCCTAATGTTGGCTATAAGGAAAAACGCTCAACTCAGGGGTTGGAGCCCTAATGTTGGCTAAAAGGAAAAACGCTCAACTCAGGGGTTGGAGCCCTAATGTTGGCTAAAGGAAAAAAACGCTCTACTCAGGGGTTGGAGCCCTAATGTTGGCTAAA
>NW_017683708.1:5161-8245 GCF_001879085.1 Nicotiana attenuata
TAAAGGAAAACACTCAACTCAGGGGTTGGAGGCCCTAATGTTGGCTAAAGGAAAACAACTCAACTCATCGGGTTGGAGCCCTAATGTTGGCTAAACGGAAAATAGCTCAACTCGCGGTTGGAGCCCTAATATTAGGACTAAAAGGAAAAATGCTCAACTCGGGGTTGGAGACCTAATGTTGGCTAAAGGGAAAAAACGCTCAACTTAGGGGTTGGAGCCCTAATGATGCCAAAAGGAAAATGCTCAACTCATGGAGCTCTAATGTTGGCTATAAGGAAAAACGCTCAACTCAGGGGTTGGAGCCCTAATATTGGCTAAAAGGAAAAACGCTCAACTCAGGGGTTGGAGCCCTAATGTTGGCTAAAAGGAAAAACGCTCAACTCAGGGGTTGGAGCCCTAATGTTGGCTAAAAGGAAAAACGCTCAACTCAGGGGTTGGAGCCCTAATGTTGGCTAAAAGGAAAAACGCTCAACTCAGGGGTTGGAGCCCTAATGTTGGCTAAAAGGAAAAACGCTCAACTCAGGGGTTGGAGCCCTAATGTTGGCTAAAAGGAAAAACGCTCAACTCAGGGGTTGGAGCCCTAATGTTGGCTAAAAGGAAAAACGCTCAACTCAGGGGTTGGAGCCCTAATGTTGGCTAAAAGGAAAAACGCTCAACTCAGGGGTTGGAGCCCTAATGTTGGCTAAAAGGAAAAACGCTCAACTCAGGGGTTGGAGCCCTAATGTTGGCTAAAAGGAAAAACGCTCAACTCAGGGGTTGGAGCCCTAATGTTGGCTAAAAGGAAAAACGCTCAACTCAGGGGTTGGAGCCCTAATGTTGGCTAAAAGGAAAAACGCTCAACTCAGGGGTTGGAGCCCTAATGTTGGCTAAAAGGAAAAACGCTCAACTCAGGGGTTGGAGCCCTAATGTTGGCTAAAAGGAAAAACGCTCAACTCAGGGGTTGGAGCCCTAATGTTGGCTAAAAGGAAAAACGCTCAACTCAGGGGTTGGAGCCCTAATGTTGGCTAAAAGGAAAAACGCTCAACTCAGGGGTTGGAGCCCTAATGTTGGCTAAAAGGAAAAACGCTCAACTCAGGGGTTGGAGCCCTAATGTTGGCTAAAAGGAAAAACGCTCAACTCAGGGGTTGGAGCCCTAATGTTGGCTAAAAGGAAAAACGCTCAACTCAGGGGTTGGAGCCCTAATGTTGGCTAAAAGGAAAAACGCTCAACTCAGGGGTTGGAGCCCTAATGTTGGCTAAAAGGAAAAACGCTCAACTCAGGGGTTGGAGCCCTAATGTTGGCTAAAAGGAAAAACGCTCAACTCAGGGGTTGGAGCCCTAATGTTGGCTAAAAGGAAAAACGCTCAACTCAGGGGTTGGAGCCCTAATGTTGGCTAAAAGGAAAAACGCTCAACTCAGGGGTTGGAGCCCTAATGTTGGCTAAAAGGAAAAACGCTCAACTCAGGGGTTGGAGCCCTAATGTTGGCTAAAAGGAAAAACGCTCAACTCAGGGGTTGGAGCCCTAATGTTGGCTAAAAGGAAAAACGCTCAACTCAGGGGTTGGAGCCCTAATGTTGGCTAAAAGGAAAAACGCTCAACTCAGGGGTTGGAGCCCTAATGTTGGCTAAAAGGAAAAACGCTCAACTCAGGGGTTGGAGCCCTAATGTTGGCTAAAAGGAAAAACGCTCAACTCAGGGGTTGGAGCCCTAATGTTGGCTAAAAGGAAAAACGCTCAACTCAGGGGTTGGAGCCCTAATGTTGGCTAAAAGGAAAAACGCTCAACTCAGGGGTTGGAGCCCTAATGTTGGCTAAAAGGAAAAACGCTCAACTCAGGGGTTGGAGCCCTAATGTTGGCTAAAAGGAAAAACGCTCAACTCAGGGGTTGGAGCCCTAATGTTGGCTAAAAGGAAAAACGCTCAACTCAGGGGTTGGAGCCCTAATGTTGGCTAAAAGGAAAAACGCTCAACTCAGGGGTTGGAGCCCTAATGTTGGCTAAAAGGAAAAACGCTCAACTCAGGGGTTGGAGCCCTAATGTTGGCTAAAAGGAAAAACGCTCAACTCAGGGGTTGGAGCCCTAATGTTGGCTAAAAGGAAAAACGCTCAACTCAGGGGTTGGAGCCCTAATGTTGGCTAAAAGGAAAAACGCTCAACTCAGGGGTTGGAGCCCTAATGTTGGCTAAAAGGAAAAACGCTCAACTCAGGGGTTGGAGCCCTAATGTTGGCTAAAAGGAAAAACGCTCAACTCAGGGGTTGGAGCCCTAATGTTGGCTAAAAGGAAAAACGCTCAACTCAGGGGTTGGAGCCCTAATGTTGGCTAAAAGGAAAAACGCTCAACTCAGGGGTTGGAGCCCTAATGTTGGCTAAAAGGAAAAACGCTCAACTCAGGGGTTGGAGCCCTAATGTTGGCTAAAAGGAAAAACGCTCAACTCAGGGGTTGGAGCCCTAATGTTGGCTAAAAGGAAAAACGCTCAACTCAGGGGTTGGAGCCCTAATGTTGGCTAAAAGGAAAAACGCTCAACTCAGGGGTTGGAGCCCTAATGTTGGCTAAAAGGAAAAACGCTCAACTCAGGGGTTGGAGCCCTAATGTTGGCTAAAAGGAAAAACGCTCAACTCAGGGGTTGGAGCCCTAATGTTGGCTAAAAGGAAAAACGCTCAACTCAGGGGTTGGAGCCCTAATGTTGGCTAAAAGGAAAAACGCTCAACTCAGGGGTTGGAGCCCTAATGTTGGCTAAAAGGAAAAACGCTCAACTCAGGGGTTGGAGCCCTAATGTTGGCTAAAAGGAAAAACGCTCAACTCAGGGGTTGGAGCCCTAATGTTGGCTAAAAGGAAAAACGCTCAACTCAGGGGTTGGAGCCCTAATGTTGGCTAAAAGGAAAAACGCTCAACTCAGGGATTGGAGCCCTAATGTTGGCTAAAAGGAAAAACACTCAACTCAGGGGTTGGAGCCCTAATGTTGGCTAAAAGGAAAAACGCACAACTCCGCGGTTGGAGCCCTAATGTTGGCTAAAAGGAAAAATGCTCAACTCGGGGTTGGAGACCTAATGTTGGCTAAAGGGAAAAAACGCTCAACTTAGGGGTTGGAGCCCTAATGATGCCAAAAGGAAA